>NC_054558.1:11264640-11319425 GCF_017654505.1 Polyodon spathula
AGACAGCAAAACGAAGGGAGGTCATGATTGTTGTGGACTCCATATAGAGAAACACAGCAAGTTCAATTCGCAACTTGGACCCCCTTACTACAACAGTGTGATGCCTTCCGGGAGCCTCGGTCAAGCACATCATTGAGAACGTGGACAGGCTCCTAGAACAAACAGGAGACGACCCGGTAGTAGTCGTCCACATCGGTACAAACAACATTGGAAGAGACAGACCAAAATCCCTGCAAAACAAATTCAGAGAGCTAGGAAGGAAATTAAAAGACAAAAAAAAACCAAAACTGTGGTATTTTCTGGTATACTACCCGCACCTTGCAAAGGACCATATGGACAGCTGGAAATAATTAATCTAAACGCATGGCTGAAGACGTGGTGCACATGGGAAGGCTTCACCTATCTTGATCATTGGACCACATTCTACAACGAGGACTATCTGTATAGACGGGATGGACTGCATTTAAATAACAAGGGAACTAGTCTACTTGGAGAAAAGATCCTCGAGCAGGTTCAGAAGCATTTAAACTAGAAAGGAAGGGGGGAGAAATCAACAAAAAAACAGAAGGGAGACCGCATCAAAACAAGGACAACAACTCAGGTAAGACAACCATTAAATGTATTTATCTAAATGCTAGAAGTATCAGAAACAAAATTCTAGAACTTGAAGCTACTGCACTAACAGGTAACTATGATGTGATAGTAATGTTGTTGAAGCTGACACCCTGGGATCCTTCAAGAAGCTGCTTGATGAGATTTTTGGGATCAATAAGCTACTAACAACCAAACGAGCAAGATGGGCCGAATGGCCTCCTCTCGTTTGTAAACTTTCTTATGTTCTTATGTTCTTATTATCTGAGAGTGATGGGGACGAATATAATATTTGTGGGTATACACTGTATAGGAAAGACAGGCAGGACAGAAGAGGAGGAGGGGTAGCGCTATACATAAGAAACAGTCTTGAAGCCCAGGTGTTAAACCTGGACAAAGAAAATAAAGCCGAATCAATATGGGTCAGAATAACGGACAAAAATTCAAAAGGGCATAATAATAGGAGCATGCTATAGACCGCCAGATTCAGACGGTGAGCAAAATAATCTGTTATACAATGACATTAGAAATGTGTGTAGCAAAGGAGAAGCCATACTAATGGGGGATTTCAACTTCCCCCAAATAAAATGGGAAAACCCGGTGGGTAGCACGAAGGATGAAATAGAAATGGTGGAAATGACAAATGACTGCTTCCTAACACAATTTGTGAAGGCACCCACTAGAGGGGAGGCATGCCTTGATTTAGTCTTTTCAAATAACGAAGATAGAATAACTAAAACAGAGGTCAGAGAACCACTGGCAAACTCAGACCACAACATGGTCTCATTTGAAGTGATTTTTAAAACCCAAAAAGTAATGACTAAAGCTAAGGTTTACAATTTTAGAAAAGCAAACTATGAAGGTATGAAACAGAGACTAACAGAAGTAGATTGGAGTAAAATAGAGAAAACACCCACAGAAGAAGGATGGTTGTTCTTCAAAAATGTAGTACTAGAGGCACAAAACAATTACATCCCTAAAGTAGACAAATCTAAATGTAAAACTAAAATTGCCAAAATGGTTTAATAGATCAATTAAAAAAAATATTCAGCGAAAAAAAGGCACTTTACAGAGCATTAAAAAAAGGAACAAAAAGAAAGTACGCAGAAAGAGTACACAGAACTGCAAACGCAAGTCAAAAAGGAAGTTAGAAAGGCCAAGAGAGAAATAGAAATGAACATTGCTAAGGGAGCTAAAACCAATTCCAAAATGTTTTTCCAATATTACAACAGCAAGAGAACATTCAAAGAGGAGATTAAATGTTTAAGAGATACAAATGGCAAAATCGTAGATGAAGAAAAAAAAATAGCAAATATGTTAAATGATTACTTTTCACAAGTTTTTACAAAGGAAGATACTGACAACATGCCCCACATGTCATCCAGTTCCTATCCAGTTTTAAATAACTTTAGCATAACTGAGGCAGAAGTGTTAAAGGGACTAGGAGCTCTTAAAATAAACAAATCCCCTGGGCCGGATGAGATCCTCCCAGTAGTACTCAAAGAAATGAAATAAGTAATTTACAAACCGCTAACCAAGATCATGCAGCAGTCTCTTGACACAGGGGTGGTACCGACAGACTGGAAAATTGCAAACGTAATACCGATCCACAAAAAGGGAAACAAAACTGAACCAGGTAACTACAGACCAGTAAGCCTGACTTCTATTATATGCAAACTTATGGAAACTATAATAAGATCCAAAATGGAAAATTACCTATATGGTAACAGGGTACTGGGAGACAGTCAACATGGTTTTAGGAAAGGGAGATTGTGCCTAACTAACTTGCTTGATTTTTTTGAGGATGCAACATCCATAATGGATAATTGCAAAGCATATGACATGGTTTATTTAGATTTCCAGAAAGCTTTTGACAAAGTCCCGCACAAAAGATTAATTCTCAAACTGAACGCAGTTGGAATTCAAGGAAACACATGTACATGGATTAGGGAGTGGTTAACATGTAGAAAACAGAAAGTACTGATTAGAGGAAAAACCTCAGAATGGAGTGTGGTAACCAGCGGTGTACCACAGGGATCAGTATTAGGTCCTCTGCTATTCCTAATCGACATTAATGATTTAGATTCTGGTATAGTAAGCAAACTTGTTAAATTTGCAGACGACACAAAAGTAGGAGGAGTGGCAAACACTGTTGCAGCAGCAAAGGTCATTTAATAGAGAAAAGTGTAAGGTACTGCACGCAGGAAATAAAAATGTACATTATAAATATCATATGGGAGATACTGAAATCTGAGAAGGAATCTATGAAAAAGACCTAGGAGTTTTTGTTGACTCAGAAATGTCTTCATCTAGGCAATGTGGGGAAGCTATAAAAAAGGCTAACAAGATGCTCGGATACATTGTGAAAAGTGTTGAATTTAAATCAAGGGAAGTAATGTTAAAACTGTACAATGCATTAGTAAGACCTCATCTTGAATATTGTGTGCAGTTCTGGTCACCTCGCTACAAAAAAGATATTGCTGCTCTAGAAAGAGTGCAAAGAAGAGCGACCAGAATTATTCCGGGCTTAAAAGGCATGTCATATGCAGACAGGCTTAAAGAATTGAATCTGTTCAGTCTTGAACAAAGAAGACTACGTTGCGACCTAATTCAAGCATTCAAAATTCTAAAAGGTATTGACAGTGTCGACCCAAGGGACTTTTTCAGCCTGAAAAAAGAAACAAGGACCAGGGGTCACAAATGGAGATTAGACAAAGGGGCATTCAGAACAGAAAATAGGAGGCACTTTTTTACACAGAGAATTGTGAGGGTCTGGAATCAACTCCCCAGTAATGTTGTTGAAGCTGACACCCTGGGATCCTTCAAGAAGCTGCTTGATGAGATTTTGGGATCAATAAGCTACTAACAACCAAACGAGCAAGATGGGCCGAATGGCCTCCTCTCGTTTGTAAACTTTCTTATGTTCTAAATGTAATTTGTCATGTGTCTGCCCAGTTCTGAATCTTGTCTAGATCATTTTGAATGACCTTTGCTGCTGCAACAGTATTCTGTCTCGCTATTAATAATAATAATAATAATAATAATAATAATAGTAGTTCCCCTACCATTCTACAAGCCCGGCGGTCCGCCGGATAAAAAAAAGCAGCCGCCAGGACTACAAAATTTGAAAAAAAAAAAATAAATTCATAATTGCCCGTGTGAAGTTAGTTTTCACTTTTGTTTCAGTGGAACAGACTCTGCAAGACTCCTGCGCCGCCTCGCCTTCCCACAAGCACCACAGACTCGACTTGGCCAGTTAAGAACATAAGAACATAAGAAAGTTTACAAACGAGAGGAGGCCATTCGGCCCATCTTGCTCGTTTGGTTGTTAGTAGCTTATTGATCCCAGAATCTCATGAAGCAGCTTCTTGAAGGATCCCAGGGTGTTACATTTAACTAGTGTAATATATATAGTGCACATGCATGGCTTCCGTTTCATGAATCCATGAAAATGGGTCAGTCTGCCAAAAAGATGAAAATTAATTTACAAACCATTTTTTAAAAACAGAACTACAAACTAATCCCAACTTTCCTGACGGACGTCCTATGTTGTACAGTCAGAATCTGAGACTGCGTACCGAAGTGCTTTGATGGTGGTACTCGTTCCCGCGATAACGCAAACCTTTTACAAAATTGGGTTTTCTACAACTAAGCAACCAATAAGCCAAAAGGAAAGTGCTGCAATCAAAAAATCATAAAGAAAGTAATTATGAAAAAACAATGAAGAAAATCATTTAAGGGCCATTCACATCGGACACGGTGCGCATGCCTCCTCCTTGTGCACCGCTCTGCAGTCCTGCATGCCTCCTCTTTGTGTGCCGCTCTGCATGCCTCCTCCTTGTGTGCCGCTCTGCAGTCCTGCATGCCTCCTTCTCGTGCGCCGTTCTGCAGTCCTGCATGCCTCCTCCTCGTGCGCCGCTCTGCAGTCCTGCATGCCTCCTCCTCGTGCGCTGCTCTGCAGTCCTGCATGCCTCCTCCTCGTGCGCCGCTCTGCAGTCCTGCATGCCTCCTCCTCGTGCGCCGCTCTGCAGTCCTGCATGCCTCCTCCTCGTGCGCCGCTCTGCAGTCCTGCATGCCTCCTCCTCGTGCGCCGCTCTGCAGTCCTGCATGCCTCCTCCTCGTGCGCCGCTCTGCAGTCCCTTCATATCAGACTTGGGGGGGAGGGATGGGAACTGTAAACGTGGCAACAATCAGTGGTACTGTGCATCTAACAACACAATAATACCTGGAACAATGAACAGCAAACAAAAAAAGAATTACAATCGCCCTGCTCTACCGGAGAAACAAAAAAAAGTAAGATCGCTGTGGGTCCATGACATCCTCAAAAAAAGAAAAAGGTACAGTGAATACACTATGTAACACAATTTTTGTTCCTGGGTAGTAAGTGTTATTTCCTAATTGCTTATGCCTCAAAAGTATAGAAAATGGCTATTATTCCCCACAAACTTTGCTTTTGTGACCAGGACAGTGATATTTTGAAATTTACCTATTTCCAATGAGAAAACGGGCGAATTTGTGTCTTTTCATTCACATAAAGTCAGAAAAAAACAACATATGAATGCAAATTAACATGTATTTATACTAAAGTAATACAAAAATGACTACAAAAGATTTAGAAGTGAGTAGTTTTTCGAGATTTACGATTATACTGTAAATCACTTTCACGAATTAGCCCCCAAATGTAGTCTCCCATCATGTTCTCGTTATACTGTCCTTGGTAGCGGTGTTCAAAGTCCAGTATAGCCTGGTGGAAGCGCTCGCCTTGCTCCTCTGAGTACGCTCCCATGTTCTCCTTGAATTTATCAAGATGAGCATCAAGGATATGGACTTTGAGGGACATCCTACAGCCCATCGTGCTGTAGTTCTTCACCAGAATCTCAACCAACTCCACATAGTTTTTGGCCTTGTGATTGCCCAGGAAGCCCCGAACCACTGCGACAAAGCTGTTCCAAGCCGCTTTCTCCTTACTAGTGAGCTTCTTGGGGAATTCACTGCACTCCAGGATCTTCTTTATCTGTGGTCCGACGAAGACACCGGCTTTGACCTTTGCCTCAGACAGCTTAGGGAAGAAGTCTTGAAGGTACTTGAAGGCTGCCGACTCCTTATCTAGAGCTCTGACAAATTGTTTCATAAGGCCCAATTTGATGTGCAGTGGTGGCATCAGCACCTTCCGGGGGTCCACCAGTGGCTCCCACTTGACGCTGTTCCTCCCCACAGAGAACTCGGTCCGCTGTGGCCAGTCCCGCCTGTGGTAGTACGCCTTGGTGTCCCTGCTGTCCCAAAGGCAAAGATAGCAGGGAAACTTGGTAAAACCGCCTTGGAGACCCATCAGGAATGCCACCATTTTGAAGTCTCCTATGACCTCCCAGCCGTACTCATCATACTTCAAGGCGTCCAGCAAGGTCTTGATGCTGTTGTAATCCTCTTTGAGGTGCACCGAGTGAGCCAGGGGAAGAGACTGGTACTTGTTACCATTATGGAGCAGCACGGCTTTGAGGCTCCTGGATGAGCTGTCAATGAAGAGGCGCCACTCATTCTGGTTACAGGCGATTCCGATTGCCTCGAACAGACAAAGCAGAGCCCATCTTGACGGGTGAAGAAGCTGGAAAAAGGTTGGTGACGCTTCCTCTGATCTGCGACCTGCACACTTTCATCCAACAAGTTCCACTGCTTGAGCCTAGACGTCAAAAGCTCGGCATTGGACTTGGTGAGACCAAGATCTCTAATCAAGTCGTTGAGGTCTTTTTGGTTGGGGTAGTATGGGTTTCTCTCCTCAGCTCCACCTCTGAAATTGTCATCTGGATCTACAACGTCTTCCTCGCTCTCTGACTTGCTGCTCTCTTCTAAAGACGGCTGCTCTCTCTCCGGAGGAGTGGGTACGGGGAGCTCGAGGCAGTGTGGCACCGGGGCGATGGATGAAGGAAGGTCCGGATACGTGATAGCAGGTGCATTCTTGCCAGTCCGACGTTTGGAAGGGTCCACCATGCAGAAGTAGCAGTTGCTTGAGTGGTCAGTGGGTTCCCGCCAAATTCTTGGGATAGCGAACTTCATGGCTCTCTTTTCCCCTCTGTACCATCCTACAAAAATACATTTATTTCACCCATGACTAATGTGTAAGAGATTCTCGCAACATTTTTCATATATGATATATTTTTTCAATAACATTGAAAATTGTAAAACATTTTAAAATTAAAAACTTTTACAATTTTAAAAATTAACAAATTTTATAACATAAAATTCCGAGCAACAATTGTCCAGCTTACCTTCCAGGGTTTTTTTGCAGTGCTCGCAGGTGAAATGAGGTGTCCAGGGTTTGTCTTGATCCCCGACAGGCATGCCGAAATATGCCTTGTAGGCCTCACACATCTTAGCAGATGCTTCCGCGGAGTACTTTTTCGCTCTTGTCTTGATAAATTGGCCGCAGACATAGCAAAATGCGTCTGCCGGATGCTTGCAGCCTCTTGATGCCATCTCAGAAAAATACAGATATGTATCCACTTAGGCAGTTGGAACTAAACTGAACTGGTGGGCTTAAGGCCCCTGTATTTATACTACTATTTATATTACTGGAAAGTTCTAGAAGTTACTCCAAGTTTACTCAGCAATGAATCTATCTGGAATGTTCTGGAAAATAGGTAAATTTCAAAATATCACTGTCCTGGTCACAAAAGCAAAGTTTGTGGGAAATAATAGCCACTTTCTATACTTTTGAGGCATAAGCAATTAGGAAATAACACTTACTACCCAGGAACCAAAAAAACAAAAATATTTGTTACACGGTGATATCATCGGCTGATAATGTGGCTCCAGTTTGATGGAGGCAGATTTCAAACCTACTTAACATTGTATTATACAACTCTGGAAAATCAGAAATCAAAACCACAAGCTTTTCCTCTGTTGTATTTATTTATTTATTTATTCATTTTTTCTTCCTCACAAAGTAGCCTCTACTTTCCCCTGATTGGTTTCTGGTAGTTTACGTAACTGCGTGACGCCGCGAAAGTTGAAAATATTTTATCTCCTGCACGCCGCTCTGCGGTGCCACTTGAGTGCTGCTTCCCTTTGCCGCTGCTCGTGACCGTCTTCGTTGAAAACAATTGCTCGTGCCGTGTCCAGTGTGAACGCCCCTTTAGAGTGGAGGCTTCATCTGGCTCTAGTATGACATTGAACATAAATAAACGTTCTGCCTTGTTTGGCTTCAGATTCCCAGACTTGCAGATAAAACGGCAGCTTTATTTGTTGTGAATTCAACATTTTGTTTACATCATATCCAGTCTCACAGTAAGATGTCCTGATCGATACACAGATACGCGATCGAATTGTCTAACTTTTGATTTGGGATCCAATGTGTTCAGGTCAAAAATGCCATTCACAATCTTTCCAGGACTCGCTGGTATATCACTCAGGAAGATTGGCGCTGACTTGGGAGAGGCTACACAAGCGACAACGCTCTGAGAAGGATTGTTATTATTTTGCATTATAAACATTGTTTATTATTAGGATTAGAGATGGAAATTTTGAACAGTTTCCTATTTGAATACACAGGCTGCAACCTTTTTGTGTATTCGATTACCCGAACTCTGGTCCCTTACGCTCCCAAGAATAAAAGACAAATGCGTGTGCACTAAGCAGACAGCATAACAGTGTAAGCCGGTAAAGTTTAGCCGGGTTCACAAAGTCTTCAAACAATGTCCAAGACGATATTTCTTCATTTAATATACTATTTCCTTAGGCACAAGTTTTTACTTTTGTTTACTGAATTAAAATACAGAACTCAATGAGCAGCAATGTCACAGTGTGTACCTCATCCAATTAAAGCAACAGTAGCATAATATTGCGCAAACCACCAAATAATAATTTTTGCTGCAGTGTATTCAGAATAAGATAATAACTATCATATTGCAACCTAAATATTCTACATCTGTTTAATTCTAACAAATAATATTTATAAAATAATCTTAATAGTGTAGATATTGTAACCTGGCCAAAATAGAAAATACATTCCAAAATTACAATAGATTAACATTACTAATTGCACTAGCCATCAAGTACTGACATCAGATGAATCGAAGTTACTTTGTTTATTCAATAACCTGTAAATAATTCAAAACAAGGGCATATGGTTGTACTTTTAATGATCAGTGCAAATGTTGGTGTTACTCCATCCATTCACAGAACGTCAACAGTACATGTTTTACATTGAACTGCAGTCAATGGCTGTACAACACTGACCATGGTATATTTACAACCTTTAAACAAATAGGTTGATCGTTTTGTAACTCTAAAGGAAATGCTTTGTGTAACTAACGATTATACAATGTGAAAAGCGTAAATTACCAATGAAGCAGTATAATGCTGTTAATAATCCATATGGGACAGTACTTTCACTTATTTTGACACTTCCTCTGATGATTTCAGTTCGCTTGCATAACTGTGTGTTGAAGTGTCAATGTAAGGCAAATCAAAGTTGTTAAATAACAAAGACGCGAGTGTTTGTTTGAAACACAACCTGGAGGGTTACTCGCTTCCAGTTTCCGAATATGATTATCACAAGACCATGGCTTTTTTTTTTTTTTTTTTTTTTTTCTGCAGTCCACGAAAAATAAACTGCACAGGCGTCAATTGCACTTTGTGAAAAAAAAATAAATAACAGCAAACTCACTCACTCACTCACTCCCCCTCCCCTCTCACCCGAGCCTATGTGATTTTCTAGGCCAGGGGAAGCACTGATTACTATCACTACGATTACTTAAATTTCATATGGGGGCGCAGAGATTGTAAAGCTTGTTTTGCATTGCTAAAACGGGGACCTGTCTTCACACCACAAGTGAGCATTATTTTATTGTTTTTGTCTGGAAGCATAAACATTTATTTTGTCATACTGAGAATTCCTGTTGGTGTGTAATGTCCTGGGAGGGATTAATACATTGATGTATGATTTAAGGCAATCTGAGTAGTTTTAAATCCTCCTCTGTCTGGAAGAGTTTGTGATAATAAAAAAAATAGATCGTTAAATTATTATTTCAGTTGGTATGTAATGCATGTGAAGGGAGTAATAATTTGATGTATGATTTATGACGATCGGAGCAGTTTTACTGTCTCCTCCGGGCACACTTATCTCCGCCCGGCTTTTACGCTTACCCACTCCACAAGGCTTTTATACTAATCAAGCACTTTACAATAAAAGGTGATTTAAGGTGTTGGATTGACCAAGCAATACCATAAATACAAACAAATCAATCTTACCTTGAAATATGAGAGGTTGTTTAATATCTGCACCTGTAGCGCTCATGCATTCTCGCACAGCTTTCAACTCGCTCTCACATATTTCCAATCTCCGCTTCAGACTTTCATTCTCTTTCTGCTTTCCTGACATTTCCATTTGAAATTCAGTGAATTTGCTGCCGACAACTTTAGTAATTGCACACAAGACAGTGTCTACAGCCGCTTTCACTGCCTGCTCGATGGCAGAGCCGAGCTCGTCTTGAAAGAATGAAATGGAGATACTGACGTCCATCTTCACTGGTTTTAGTTTGAGACTGGTCTAGCGGAATCCTCTTCATTCACAAACACTGCCGTCAATTTGTATTTACTATAATTTTGTCTGAGTTCTTAAATAAAACTGAAAAGGGGCCATTTGTCTCGGAACTTCATCAGAATATAACACGGAGTTAAACCACCAGCGACCCAAACAAACAAACAATCAATCAATCAATCAATCCATATCTATCTAAAAACAAGGCATGCTGTATTTCCTGTACTGAAATGAGAGCGTCACTATTAGAAGGCGGGCCTGGTTGGAACCGTCGCGTTTTATTGGCTAAACACACCTTGCGAGACTGATTGGCTGCCCTCCCTGTCGAAGCAAGGCGGATTCACAATGAGAACAGACGTTGTTTTCTTGCGCTGATTTCCGCAGTTCTGCACAGAATCGCGCAGATGCACGTTCTTCGAGGGCTGCTGCGTGACGTCACTCAACTCCACCCACACAAATCTGTGCAGATTCTGAACAGCCCAGCGCAGCTTTAAAAAGTTACTGCGACTGCCGCGGCTGTGAACCAAAGAGACGATGGACGAGATCACGAGTGACCTGCTAATCGTAATGCAAATAACCACTAAAACTACACTGCCCCCTTGTTAGCGGAAGCGAACGACATCTTATCATTATACAATGAAGCTGTGAACAGCCTTGTCAACAATATATTAAATAAATAAATACATTAGTTAAACAAACATAATGTACTAAATCTGTGATAAGTGATATATAATGTTACAATAAAGTTAATATGAATGCATTACATCAAACTGACTCTATATAGGTTGATAAACCAGACAAGAGTAATGCAATATAGCACGTTGAAAATCAGTTGCTGCCAGGTTTGGAGAAGGCGTTTTTCTAGAAGCTGCCTGTGACGTCAGAAAGACAGACGCCGGTGTAGCATAAGTAACTGCACCCCATGACAGTGCCAAAGATACTGGATGCGTTCACGGAGATCATTCTGCCAGTTATCAATTTAGCCAGTTATCATCTAAGAATGATCTGCGCACCCATTGGCTAGATTTTAATCGGTCAATACCGTAGATCTTACTAGACGCGTGGGGACCGATTTACCCAGTCTAAGACCGTGTCTTAGACGCGTCCTACTAGAGGGCACTTTAGGTCCATAAATTGTGCTCTAAGCTGTGTGCGGAAATCAAGGTCAAGTGACATCGTAAGCATAGTTCCATTTCATCAATCAATCAATCAATCTTATATCAATGCCTTTCAATAGTTATTTTATATAGTGCCTTTCATAGTGGACCACCATCACAAAGCACAATACATGATATACAGTAAAAAAAAAAAAAAAAAAAAAACATAATATATGATAGTAGCATAACACATGATAGTAGCATAATATGTGCAATAGTAGCAGCAACACAGCAGCTAATAGCAGATATCAGGCTTAAAGCGCAAGGAAAGCAAAAGAGAACAGGTGGGTCTTGAAAGTGAGCGACGGTGGGAGCAGCACTCTTTAAACCGAGCAACGGTGGGAGCAGCACGCACTAAAGCTGGGAGAGAGTTCCAAAGAGTCGGAGGCATGAAGCTAAACGAGCGTTGTCCAAGTGTGGTGCACTTTTGCTTGGGGATAACAAGCAGGCCAGAGTCGGAGGACCTCAGCTTGCAGGCAGGGACATAGCGGGTCAGCAGGTTGAGGAGGTACTTGAGACCTGTGTGATGAAGGGCATTGTAGGTGAACAAGAGAGAAAATAATCCTGAACTTTACAGGTAGCCAGTGCTGCTGGGCAAGATGGGGGGTGATGTGATCACGTTTTTTACATCTGGTAAGGATCCTGGCAGTGGTGTTCTGGACTAGCTGCAACCAGTCTATGGTGCATGCTTGAAATTCTTCTCTGTACAGCAGGGACAAATATGACCCCCCTGATTATGACAAACCACACCCTGATGTGTCACATCATAGAAGAAATTCACCATGCAGTTACCAGTGTCAGTCAGACTCGCTGTCATTTCACAAGATCATGCGGCCCTGACCAACAGTATCACAAATATCATCAGCCTTATCGTAGACATGAAGATACTCCATATCCTGAGTGCCGTGCTGACAGTCGTCAACTAAGCGTCACTTCCATGAGGGGGTGTGTTTTTAGTCTGATGGCAGTGCCTACCAGGGAAACGAATATTAGCTGGTACCGTGGGCCGTTTGCCAGCTATAATAGAAACAGCAGCCACACCTAATCAAACTCCACCTACTTCTAAGTGTGTGATGACTGAATGCACCACAGTCTATATTCCTGCCCTCCTGGAAGACACTTCATGCATTTCTTGACACTGGCTCTGAAATTTCACTCATAAATGATAGACAGAGAGAAGGAGAAGTGTAGGGGAATAATTGCATAGAACCATTCCTGTACCTGTTTGTTGCTACTC
The DNA here is from genome assembly GCF_017654505.1 of Polyodon spathula. NCBI lineage: Eukaryota > Metazoa > Chordata > Actinopteri > Acipenseriformes > Polyodontidae > Polyodon > Polyodon spathula. Next base: position 11,277,161 of record NC_054558.1, read on the forward strand.
CGTTCTACAATTATTCACTGAGCTGGCTCCAGCTTATCGGTTGATCTTTATTGTACTACCTCGTAAATACCAAGCTGGCTTCAGCTTATCGGTTGATCTTTATTGTACTACCTTGTAAATACCTGTCCCCCTTTCTTTTTCTACCCCAACTGAGTTGGCTCTAGCTTATTGGTTGAAAGGGAAACCACCCTGTCTCTCTGTAAAGGTATATTACTGTATGCTAACTCTGTATGGCAGAACACTGCTCAGGCTTCCTAACACTGATGTGTTGAGCTGATCGTTTGCGCAAACTAATAGAGCTTTATATCTCTTTACACCTGGCGCAGTTGGCTCTTTTAAGTAGCGGACCTGAAAAGTTCCACGACAGAAGTGATACCTTTTATTGGACTAACTAAACAACAATTATTCACAAGCTTTCAAGACCTCAAAGGTTTCGTCTTCAGGTGAAAGAAGGAAAGAGAGATTGACGTTTACATTCAAAGGTTGCATCAGAACTTTAACAAAAATAACCCATTTTGAATCATTACAATTCTAATGTTAGCAAAAAAAAGCTGCATATCATTGGCACAAAGAAGGCTGTAGTGGGGAGGTCAGACCAGAAGAAACACACAGTACTGAGAGAGGAAATGATAAATGGATGTGCTGCTGTGCAGTTTATTATTACAAAATAAAACAGGACAAAAACAGAACACGGCACTGGCAGCCAAAACAAAGAGACGAACAAAACGGACTAACACTAAACAAAACACGGTGAGCAGTTATTTTACTTCTATTATTATGATCACAATTACTACCTCCGTCTCCAATCCCGTTCTCCACTCACCGAACACACAACAACCCGCGTGAGTAAAACGTGCATCTATATATACTGTTGTTCTGGGATTCAATTACTAATTAAATTATTCATTTGAATCCCAGCACGTGAATTAATTATGTGCAACCTCGTGCTCACAACTCTCCAGTTCTCCAACTCTCACGGTTCGTTGCCCCTTTAACTCAGGACCCAAACTGATTTTTTTTAAGCGCACTTTTTAATAAATACACAAAATACAAACAAAACACTTAGCTCTTTCTTGAGCACTAACTATACACATGGGAACCAAACTACCTTACAGGACAGCTAAGCTATTCACCTGTACACACATTGACAAAACACTACACACAAAAAAGGCTTTCTTACACTTTTTTTTTACTGCAATTGAACACACCAGCAGCCCTGAACAAACTGACTGTTTTCTTTAAATACCCTGCACCTGGCTCTAATTTACAATACACACCAGGTGCAGGGGATAACTAATAATTAAACAATAAACCCATTAAACACTCAAAAGTGCATTCTCACATGTTTTAGGCAGGGCAGAACTTTAACCCCCTCCCTGCCGTATTACTATATATATATATATATACACAAACACACATATAATAAAACACAAGTATAATAAAAAAAACATATATACATATAAACACACACATACATACACATTTATGCAATGTATATAAACAAGATTGTAATGAGGTAGAAAACCAGTATCCCTATTGAGTCCTTTGTTTTTTAAGCCCATGAATTTTATAAATTTAAGTTCCCAAGTTCTCCTGTCTTGTGTGTTTTTGAAATTGCCCTTTAAAACAAGAACCGTCAGATCATGCAGAGATTGGTTAGGCATGTTAAAATGGTTGCCAATAGGAGTGCTGGTAATGTTGTTGCTGATGGTGTGTCTGTGTTGATTCATCTTTGTCCGAAGATGTTGTTGGGTTTCTCCTATGTAAGTACCATCAGAGCATTTGCTACATTTAATCATGTAGATTACATTTTTGGATCTGCAGGTGAATGATCCTTCTATCTCCAGTTTCCCTTGCGCTGTGAGGATGGTATTCTGCATAGAGCTATGGGGACAGGTTTTGCATCTGTTGGTATTGCAGGGTTTAGTTCCATTGTGTGCATTGTTTAGGTCAGTTGGTGTTTTGCTCTGGATGATAAGCTGGGATAAGCTAGGTGGTTGTCTGTAGGACAGGAGAGGTGTTTCCAAGAAAATATTGGAGAGGGTGAAATCTGCAGCTAAAATTGGGTGTAATTCTCGGATGATTTTGCGGAGAGGTCGTAGGGATGGATTGTATGTAACAACTAAGAGTACTCTATTACACACAGGCTTTACTTTGTATTCCAGCAATTTTTCTCTTGGTATTCTGATGGCACGTTCCATTTCTGTGTCAATCTGTTTTGGAGAATATCCTTGTTGGACAAAAGCATCATGAAGACTGCAAAGATGTTTGTTTCTGTCAGTAGTTTCAGTGCAGTTTCGGTGGTAACGAATATCTTGACTGTAAATGACAGATTTATGCGTGTGATGTGGATGAAAACTAGAGATGTGGAGGTATGTATTTTTGGCTGTCGTGGGTTTTCTGTAGATGGATGAAGTAATATTGCCTTTTTGATGATTATTGTTGTGTCTAAGAATTGTATAATTTCTTTTGAATAATTCATTGTCAGTTCAATGGTGGGATGGTAATTATTGAGAGCATGGTGGAATTGGTGTAATGAGGCTTCACTTTCTCTCCAGATAATAAAGATGTCATCTATGTATCTTGAGTAAAATTGTGGTTTGTAAGGATATTGCTCTAGAAATTCGTTTTCCAGATTGGCCATGAAAAGGCTAGCATATTGTGGTGCCATTTTGGTTCCCATAGCTGTTCCCATGATCTGTTGATAATATTTGTTGTTAAAGGTGAAATAGTTGTGTGTAAGAATAAATTCAATTAGTTAGCCAATGATGTGAGGGGGAACTTTAAGATCGTTGGTCTCTTTTTCTAAGAATTTTAGACAGGCTGATATACCATCATGATGAGGGATGTTGGTGTACAGGGCCTTTACATCCATAGTGACTGGTATAGAATTTTAGGGTGGTTTGCCATATTCCTTAAGTTTTTTTCAGGAAGTGTGTAGTGTCCTGGATGAAACTATTTGTTTTTGTCACCACTGGTTTAAATAAGGATTCTATAAATTCTGAGATTCCTTCTGTGAGTGTTCCTATGCCAGACATAATGGGTCTCCCAGGATTACCGAGTTTGTGGATTTTGGGAAGTAAGTAAAAAGTACCTGCCCTAGTTGTTTCAGGTATGACATTTTGCAAGGTAGGTTGAATGTTGTCTGTATTCTTTAGTAGGATCTTCTAAAAGTTATTTCTAATAGAGTACATCAGAGAGTTGACGTTCTGCTTCAGCAATGTAATCTGTGGTGTTTAGTACGACTACAGCACCTCCCTTACCTGCTTGTTTAATTACTATATCGTGATTATTCTTTAATGATAATATAACATTTCTTTCAATATTTGAAACATTGTTAGTGATATCTAGTTGTTTTTGGATAATCTGAGAACTTACGGTGGTGATGTAAGCTTCTAGGCTGGCATTAGGTCCACTTGGTGGTGTCCAGTCAGAGGTTTTATTGTTGTTACTTCTGTTGTATGGAGTTTGTATAGCAATGTTGTTTTCAGGTTGATGAAAAAACTCCTTTAGTCTGAGGCATCTGAAAAATGCTTCTAAGTCGCCACAGAATTTTATTTTGTCCAGGTTTTGTGACGGGCAAAATATCAAACCTTTCGATAAAACTGAGGTTTCTGCTTCAGTTAAATTGTGTTTAGAAAGGTTTATGTGATGAGTTGGTTAATAGAAGTGTCTCTTGTAGGTTTACATTTCTGTAATTTATCCAGTTTTTTTTATTTTATTTTATGTTACATGTCTGCCTGTAGATGTTTCTTGTAATGTTCCTTAGATTTAGAATAGAAGTCTGCTGCTGTGTTGGTTTTTGTTTCCAGGTTAATATACAGTGTTTCAATCTGTTTCTTTAAAGATGTTTTCTTTGCATATATTAGGTGGATTAAGTGGTTTTTAGTTTCTCTGAAGTCTTTTTACAAAGATGTTCAGCATACGTACATCTGAATGTAGTGCTCAAAGGATTGTAGATGATGAGTCCTTTTGCTATTAAGTTCTGTTTCTTGCATCTAGTTTGGAAGAAAACATCACTGTACAGTTTTGCTTCCTTTTTTCTCATGTTGGTAAGTTTCCAGTTTTGGTATCTTCCATAGTCGTAGATAGATGAAATGGTAGCCATATTACTCCAGAAATGATAGGCAAAGAGAAAGAGAAGTGATACCTTTTATTGGACTAAATAATAATTAAATAATAAATAATAACTATTCACAAGCTTTCAAGACCTCAAAGGTCTCTTCTTCAGGTGAAAGTAGGAAGGAGAGATTGGCCTCACAACTGTCCGAGTTTTAAATCCCAGCTCTGAAAGTGTGATCCTGCACAGTGGAATTCAGCTTGGACAGTTTCATAGTGTAACAAACCAGAGTCAGTGAATTTACAGTTATGGAAGCAGTGGTTAACAAGAAGTAGAGTTATTGAAGCCACCTGTGGATCTGACTTCCAGTAACCTTTCTAATGAGCAACACAGCATTCTCCAGAACCTCCTTCACAAGTACAGTGATGTGCCCAGCAGAGACTCCAGAGATAAAGCTTTCACTGGCCTCATTAAACATCACATAAGGCCAGTGATGCACCTCCTATTCGACAGCCTGCATACAGAATATCCCCACCTCTTCGAGCAAAGATAGATAAGCAAGTCAATGAACTTCTGCAGCATGATGTCATTGAGGAAAGCCATAGCCTCTTGTCTTCATCGATTGTAATGGTGCGGAAAAATTCTTGATATCAATTCTTGCATTGATTATCGCAGGCTCAATGCTGCCACTGTCTGGGACACATCCATTACCGGGGTGTATGACAGTCTTGATGCTTTAAGCCGGGCTTACACTGCATGATTTTTGCAATCAGGAGACGCAGCGCCACTCACACTTATCGATTGAGCTACAATTTCTTGCGGTAGATCAGGGATTGCAAGCTGCACACACTACATGAGATATCTTGTCGCCTATTTTCTGTGTCTATTTTCATTGCAGAATCGTAGACATCATTTGGGAGAATCATGGACTCAAGCGAGGAGGCGATCGCTGTTGTCTGTGCATTGTTTTGCACAGAAAAAAAGAATAAAACACGGAGAAGATCCATTTGGACGCGCAATTGGCTTAATAGACATGGCCAGTATGGACTGATGATTTTACAGCGAGAGCTCGAGGTGAGGCAACACTGGAATGTAATATGCTTTTGTTTGGACTTCTACCACTGACCAAAAATAAATATAAATACATGTTACAGTATAATGCTTCGTATCTGTATAATTGAAAGCATACAGTCACGCATTTTGAATATTTAAGTACTATGTGTGTATAATAGGACCGTGGATATTGCTAATTTCATACTCTGCTAATTCCAACATGAGAACTTATACTTCAGGGCCATAGACTGCACAAATGTGCAATATTGCGATAAAAAAACGTTTATAACATTTATAACATTATAGCAATGTCAATATTTCTTTCCTTGATGTCTGTGCTCTGACACAACTCGAGTCGAGGTGCATCCAAAATAAAATCTAATTTGTTCAAAAAGCGCAACACTCGCTCATAGTCCAAAATATTTATTAGATTAAAAGATTGGCGTGGGAGATTGGCCGCCAAGCGATCTTCATCAAAATATCAAATTGTGATGAATAATTTAAAGACTTTTAAACTAACAAATATTTTGCACTACAAGTGAGTGTTGCGCTTTTGAACAGACTAGAATACAACTTTAACAGTAGGCTACTACAAGTATGTCATAGGTTTAAATATGCAACAATGTAATCTACATTCTCTCTATTTCTCACACACACAGATGCGCACCCCTCCTCCTCGTATTTTGATTAAATTAGCAATACAAGCATAAAGTATGGGTTTGAAAGGGATATCAAATACGAGTGACTGTAGAAATTGATTGCCATGAGATCACACACTAGTACCACACACAGTATCTGCTTGGGCGTTAACAAGTTATAACAATTTTTTACTTACCAGGTACCTGAAGTTCCAAAGCAATTTCCCCCCATCTTTGTTCATTCAATGAGAGATCATGATAGGAAATGTCACTTATGTCAATTTCGAGGCTCCACACCTTGCGGGGCACAACATTTCTCTTCGTTGCCATTTTTGCTTTCATAAGAGCGTCGGGAGATCACAGAAGCCATTAATGGGGCATCATAGACCCTCTCACACTTATCGACCATTTTGTCGCCGACAACTAAATTTTGTCAGAAACTTTAAGAAATTAGTAAACAAAAATCTGCAGTGTAAGCCCTGCATTAGGGGGAGCTTATTGGTTCAGCACCGTAGATCTGTCCCATGGCTACTGGCAGGTTGAAATGGCACAAAAAGATAGAGAGAAAACTGCCTTTACCACTGGCAGTGGGCTGTACCAGTTTAAGGTTATGCCCATGGGCTTGACCAGCACCCCTCCCATATTCTAGAGATTGATGAAGCTAGTTCTTCTTGGCTGACACTGGAAAATTAGTTTGATCTACCTAGATGATGTCATCATTTTAGCACCTCTTTCCAGGACCATATAAAACACCTTGAAGAAATATTTCAGTGTTTTCAGGCTGCTGGTATGAAGCTGAAGCCTACAAAGTGCCAGTTGGCTCATGACCATGTCACCTTTCTGGGTCATGTTTAATCCAGGCAGGGTTTGCTTCTAGACCCAAGGAATGCTGGTCTACTCACAACAAGGATCTCTTTGCAATTGTGTGGGCAGTAAGACATCTCAACAACTATTTGGGTGGGTCTTCATTTAAGATCATTACAGACCACAAGCCCCTTGTCGGTCTCCACAGGATACCAGTAGACAATGATCCAACTGGTCTCAGAGCACAATGGGCCCTATTACTGAATATCTATGACTGGATTGTGGAGCACAGAAAAGGACCCAGTCATAGCAATGCAGATTCCCTATGGTGAATGGGGGTCTGTGACGGGGCGAGGAGCCCTGCACATGGAAAGGGGGCAGAAAAAAGCCCTGCGGTTTAATATTGTTTGTTTATTACCCCTCCACCCCTTTGCAGTTATTATTTGGTATTTATATTTACGACGGCGAAAGCCATGTGTGTGTGTCTGTGTGTGTGTGTGTGTTCTGATAGAGGCGAGTTTGGCAGCTCGTCCTCGGCCAGTATAATTTAGCAAACTCGTGCAGAAATGTGACAGAGGGATTATGAATAATTGATAGTTAGTTAATCCCTCAGTCACTAATATAAAAGCTTGCTGCTCTTGGCACACAGGTGAAGTATTCTAGAGGAGGAACGACAGAGGAGAGGAAAGGACAATTAAAATTAAACTTAAAAAAAAGTAAAGATTGTTTCTTGTTTACATCTTTTGTTTCGCTCGATGTTTGTTTTGTTCAAACCTTTTATTAGTTCTTATTTTGACAATAAATACGGCACAAACACCATTGTATCCTACCTGCAGTATCAGTTCCTGCTTCTGGCCCGACGTCACCACACCTGCGCACTGTGACCATCCTGTCACAGGCACGTATCTGAGTCAGATAGAATTGGCTTATAACTCCACTACACATGCTAGCACAGGCCACACTCCATATTACCTAACACATGGTAGAGAATCTTGATTACCTGTGAATGTTCTCTTTAGTAGTGGTACAAACCAGAGTCACTCTACACCTGGCACTCCTGGTGCATAGGTTCACTCAATGAAACATCATTACAAGCTATCTTTGCTGAAGCAACCCACCGCAACACTGCAGCACATGAGTGTCAGAAAGCTCATTATGACTCCAAGCTGGCCTTTCACTCATATGAAGAAGGAGATTTAGTGTTACTTGATGACCCAGCTCACCAGCGCCTCAAGCTCGCACCAAAATGGACTGGACCTTACAAGGTCATTCACTGTTTTGCAAATGAGGATGAATCTACCCTTCTCTACAGATCTCAGTAAGCCACAGTCACAGCCTAAAGTCATTCATCACAACTGTCTTAAGCCTTTCTATGACCTGTGGAATCCAACACAACATTCTCCAGTTGGTTCCGGACACTCTCACCAACACGTAATGACCTTGAAGCTGTACATCAGACATCTCCTTTGACTGCCCTGTCTGATGCCTTACCATTGGCACCTCACTGGAAGACCAGCAAAGGACCTCCTTCTGCCTTTTCTTTCCCTTCTTCTTTTTCAGATTCCAACTGCATTACATTGACAGGACTTTACTTTATTTGTCCTTTCTTGTTGTTCGGAGAGATTTAAGATGTGAGAGAAAGTTGAACCGTTGCAAGAGATGGTAATTGTACAAGAATTTTAAAAAAGCCTATTTCTGGTTAAATAAACCATTTCACTCATTCAAGTACGCATCAGAGTACTTAATAAATACCCACTCTTACAATAGCATTTTTTTTGTCAATCCCCTTTTTGTCAAGCCAGTAAACCTGTATATAATGAGAAACATTCAACAGCTCGGAAACATCATAATAGAATGTGATGCCTTTACAAATGTGTTTCAAAACTGTTAAGTTTTCTCCTCAACAAATGGTTTTGCTTTTTTATTTATTCCTTCCAGAGTAAAACCAAAAGGCAAACATCCAGGAAATAGGTAAACACTGCTACTAGCTGCCTGAAAGTGCAGCGCTTGAACTGTCTCAGCAAATATTTAGCTCTAAAACGTGTACATTGAAAGTCTATTAACATCTTTAACATAATCATCTGTGTTCCAATAGCGGTTAATCCACAGGGTGATCAATAAAGTGACTGCTGGCTTTGTTCACATATTAACAAGACATTTTCAGGATTCATGCATATTCTGAACAAGCACACTAGAATATGGTAGTGAAAGGAAAAGAAAATAACAGGTTTATTGACTCTGGTCTTGGATCGTCACCCTGACTACTGTCCGTAAGAAAGTGGCATTAATAAAAACATAATTATATAAGGTTACCAATGCACAAATACACGGCATATTTAAACTTCTTCACAATCTTAAATCTTCCCGCATGAATTTAAAATACTATCTGACAGGTATGGCCCTTTCCCAATGTAACACTCAGCTTTGTTTGACTACCACCGATGGGTTGGATACTATTGTTCGCACTTTCTTTAGTACTACCAAACTTGCTTTACACATCAGCCCTAGTGGCCGAATGGATAAGACACTCGATCCTAAAGCCAGTGATTGTGGGTTTGAGTCCCATCTGGGGTGAAATGTTGTTATAAAAATGAACATAATTATCATGTTTTTTTCTTGGCTTGTGATATTTTGTAGATCTGTTATCTGTTATTTCCACTCATGCTAGGCACAACGTGCTTGAGTGCTGTGGCGGCAGCCATGAAGCAACTCAGTTTTTCAGTTGAAATAAGATCTACTTTTTTCTGTGTACGGGCGTTTTGAAAAGATCAGTTAAATAGCTACGTATTTTGAAATAAAGATGTATTCATGATTATGAACATTGACATAAAGGATATAGTGTTTACATTTCTCACTTGTGCTTGCCTTGTACAAATCTGATAGAGTTTCAACAAAGGCATATGACTTTGGTTCATTATTTAGCCTATACTGCCATCTACAGCATTACTGTGGGTGTCGTTTGCTTCTCTTAACACTAATATGGATGTTTTCACAAAATTACTGTGAAAGCATGTAGTCGTGGCTGAGTGGTTAAGATGATGAACTAGAAATCCATTGGGGTTTCCCGTGCAGGTTTGAATCCTGCCGAAATCTTAACTTTTTATTGTATGTGTTCATTGTTAATACATGTTTAACGCTCAGGAAGTCTCTAATATTACGGTCATACTTCATATCACTTCGGATCATTTTGTTAAAGAAAGTTAATTTTTACACCATTGCACATGCTGTGATTAATTTAAAGAAGTAAATTAATCAGCATTTAAACTAGAAAGGAAGGGGGGAGAAATCAACAAAAAAACAGAAGGGAGACCGCATCAAAACAAGAACAACAACTCAGGTAAGACAACCATTAAATGTATTTATCTAAATGCTAGAAGTATCAGAAACAAAATTCTAGAACTTGAAGCTACTGCACTAACAGGTAACTATGATGTGATAGGTGTTACAGAAACGTGGTTATCTGAGAGTGATGGGGACGAATATAATATTTGTGGGTATACACTGTATAGGAAAGACAGGCAGGACAGACGAGGAGGAGGGGTAGCGCTATACATAAGAAACAGTCTTGAAGCCCAGGTGTTAAACCTGGACAAAGAAAATAAAACCGAATCAATATGGGTCAGAATAACAGACAAAAATTCAAAAGGCATAATAATAGGAGCATGCTATAGACCGCCAGATTCAGACGGTGAGCACAATAATCTGTTATACAATGACATTAGAAATGTGTGTAGCAAAGGAGAAGCCATACTAATGGGGGATTTCAACTTCCCCCAAATAAAATGGGAAAACCCAGTGGGTAGCGCGAAGGATGAAATAGAAATGGTGGAAATGACAAATGACTGCTTCCTAACACAATTTGTGAAGGCACCCACTAGAGGGGAGGCATGCCTTGATTTAGTCTTTTCAAATAACGAAGATAGAATAACTAAAACAGAGGTCAGAGAACCACTGGCAAACTCAGACCACAACATGGTCTCATTTGAAGTGTTTTTTAAATCCTCAAAAGTAAAGACTAAAGCTAAGGTTTACAATTTTAGAAAAGCAAACTATGAAGGTATGAAACAGAGACTAACAGAAGTAGATTGGAGTAAAATAGAGAAAACACCCACAGAAGAAGGATGGTTGTTCTTCAAAAACGTAGTACTAGAGGCGCAAAACAATTATATCCCTAAAGTAGACAAATCTAAATGTAAAACTAAATTGCCAAAATGGTTTAATAGATCAATTAAAAAAAATATTCAGCGAAAAAAGGCACTTTACAGAGCATTAAAAAAGGACCAAAAAGAAAGTACACAGAAAGAGTACACAGAACTGCAAATGCAAGTCAAAAAGGAAGTTAGAAAGGCCAAGAGAGAAATAGAAATGAACATTGCTAAGGGAGCTAAAACCAATTCCAAAATGTTTTTCCAATATTACAACAGCAAGAGAACATTCAAAGAGGAGATTAAATGTTTAAGAGATACAAATGGCAAAATCGTAGCGGAAGAAAAAAAAATAGCAAATATGTTAAATGATTACTTTTCACAAGTTTTTACAAAGGAAGATACTGACAACATGCCCCACATGTCATCCAGTTCCTATCCAGTTTTAAATAACTTTAGCATAACTGAGGCAGAAGTGTTAAAGGGACTAGGAGCTCTTAAAATAAACAAATCCCCTGGGCCGGATGAGATCCTCCCAGTAGTACTCAAAGAAATGAAAGAAGTTATTTACAAACCGCTAACCAAGATCATGCAGCAGTCTCTTGACACAGGGGTGGTACCGACAGACTGGAAAATTGCAAACGTAATACCGATCCACAAAAAGGGAAACAAAACTGAACCAGGTAACTACAGACCAGTAAGCCTGACTTCTATTATATGCAAACTTATGGAAACTATAATAAGATCCAAAATGGAAAATTACCTATATGGTAACAGGGTACTGGGAGACAGTCAACATGGTTTTAGGAAAGGGAGATCGTGCCTAACTAACTTGCTTGATTTTTTTGAGGATGCAACATCGATAATGGATAATTGCAAAGCATATGACATGGTTTATTTAGATTTCCAGAAAGCTTTTGACAAAGTCCCGCAAAAAAGATTAATTCTCAAACTGAACGCAGTTGGGATTCAAGGAAACACATGTACATGGATTAGGGAGTGGTTAACATGTAGAAAACAGAAAGTACTGATTAGAGGAAAAACCTCAGAATGGAGTGTGGTAACCAGCGGTGTACCACAGGGATCAGTATTAGGTCCTCTGCTATTCCTAATCTACATTAATGATTTAGATTCTGGTATAGTAAGCAAACTTGTTAAATTTGCAGACGACACAAAAGTAGGAGGAGTGGCAAACACTGTTGCAGCAGCAAAGGTCATTCAAAATGATCTAGACAAGATTCAGAACTGGGCAGATACATGGCAAATGACATTTAATAGAGAAAAGTGTAAGGTACTGCACGCAGGAAATAAAAATGTACATTATAAATATCATATGGGAGATATTGAAATTGGAGAAGGAATCTATGAAAAAGACCTAGGAGTTTTTGTTGACTCAGAAATGTCTTCATCTAGGCAATGTGGGGAAGCTATAAAAAAGGCTAACAAGATACTCGGATACATTGTGAAAAGTGTTGAATTTAAATCAAGGGAAGTAATGTTAAAACTGTACAATGCACTTGTAAGACCTCATCTTGAATATTGTGTGCAGTTCTGGTCACCTCGCTATAAAAAAAGATATTGCTGCTCTAGAAAGAGTGCAAAGAAGAGCGACCAGAATTATTCCGGGCTTAAAAGGCATGTCATATGCAGACAGGCTAAAAGAATTGAATCTGTTCAGTCTTGAACAAAGAAGACTACGTGGCGACCTAATTCAAGCATTCAAAATTCTAAAAGGTATTGACAGTGTCGACGCAAGGGACTTTTTCAGCCTGAAAAAAGAAACAAGGACCAGGGGTCACAAATGGAGTTTAGAAAAAGGGGCATTCAGAACAGAAAATAGGAGACACTTTTTTACACAGAGAATTGTGAGGGTCTGGAATCAACTCCCCAGTAATGTTGTTGAAGCTGACACCCTGGGATCCTTCAAGAAGCTGCTTGATGAGATTTTGGGATCAATAAGCTACTAACAACCAAACGAGCAAGATGGGCCGAATGGCCTCCTCTCGTTTGTAAACTTTCTTATGTTCTTATGTTCTTAAGTCACTGCCCATGCAGGGATCAAACCCATGAGCTTTATTAGCACCATGCTCTAACCAACTTAACTAACCAGCCACACACAGAAAGTGTGTTACTAAAACCCGAGATAAACAATTCCTGCAGACAATATGATCTACCAAGATGTTCTCGTGTTAAACTGAACAATAACACATTCAAAGTAATAGAAAGGCATAATTAGAGGCCTCATCATAATGACAACATGAAGGAAGTGGTGAGGTGTAGGCTTGCGATGACTTTCTCTTATTTAACAACCTTATGATTTGAAAAGTAACAAGAAAAAAAGTCAAATTACCAAGCATTCAGTGGATGTTTTAAGAAATAAATAAACAAAAAGAGATTTGTAGAAGATCCATTTTTATGCATATTGTAATAGTTTTTAATTGAGATTACCACATCCTCGAGCTTGAAATATTTTTTGTATTCCACAGAATTTAAGATCTGGCAGATACACGGGGGGTAGCTGCAATTAGCTGGCAGATACACGAGGGGTGGAGGGGGGTAGCTGCAATGAGCTAGCAGATACACGTGGGGGGGTAGCTGCAATGAGCTGGCAAATACCCGGGGGGAGGTAGTTCCAGTGAGCTGGCAGATAGACGAGGGGGTAGCTCCAGTGAGCTGGCAGATAGATGAGGGGGTAGCTGCAATGAGCTGTTAGATACACGGGGGGAGGAGCTGCATCAGCTGGCAGATACACGGTTGGTATCTGAAGTGAGCTGGCAGATACACGGTTGGTTTTTAAAGTGATCTGGTAGATACACGGGGTGTTAGCTGAAGTGAGATGGTAGACACACGGATGGGGGGACGACGACTATGACTGAAGCATATGCCCTTAATCACCTAATTAGTGAGACAGTTGATTGAGCATTGATCGGAGTGATTTCAGCTGTTGAATTGCAATCGTGAATAAAAGCAATAAAGAAAATCACAGAAACAAACCAATATGCCACGTCTGTCAAGACAGCAGCACCTTTGTGCAATCGACATGTTAGAGTCTGGACTAGGGCATCGAACTATTGCTTGGGTGCTCACAGCCAGGAATTTCAAACCTGGCAAGATCGTATAACCAGACACATTCTGTCAATGACAGGCCATGAACTGGGAGACCAAGAGTCACAACACCGGCCCAAGATCGACAGATCATTATGCAGCATCTTCGTGATCGTTTTCGCATGGCTAGTCGAACAGCATCTGATACTGCAGGTTGTAACAATCCACGCATCAGCAGATCAACTGTAAGAAGGTGGTTACACAGTCATCATCTACAGGCCAGGTGACTGTATAGGGGTCCGGTGCTCATCAATGTGCATTGTCGCAACAGGATGGTAGAAACAACACCTTAGGTGGACTCACCTTCAATAGAACCAGGTCCTCTTCAGTGATGAATTGAGATTCTGCATAGATTGCCCTGATGGACATAAGAACATAAGAACATAAGAAAGTTTACAACCGAGAGGAGGCCATTCAGCCCATCTTGCTCGTTTGGTTGTTAGTAGCTTATTGATCCCAAAATCTCATCAAGCAGCTTCTTGAAGGATCCCAGGGTGTCAGCTTCAACAACATTACTGGGGAGTTGATTCCAGACCCTCACAATTCTCTGTGTAAAAAAGTGTCTCCTATTTTCTGTTCTGAATGCCCCTTTTTCTAAACTCCATTTGTGACCCCTGGTCCTTGTTTCTTTTTTCAGGCTGAAAAAGTCCCTTGGGTCGACACTGTCAATACCTTTTAGAATTTTGAATGCTTGAATTAGGTCGCCACGTAGTCTTCTTTGTTCAAGACTGAACAGATTCAATTCTTTTAGCCTGTCTGCATATGACATGCCTTTTAAGCCCGGAATAATTCTGGTCGCTCTTCTTTGCACTCTTTCTAGAGCAGCAATATCTTTTTTATAGCGAATTGACCAGAACTGAACACAATATTCAAGATGAGGTCTTACTAGTGCATTGTACAGTTTTAACATTACTTCCCTTGATTTAAATTCAACACTTTTCACAATGTATCCGAGCATCTTGTTAGCCTTTTTTATAGCTTCCCCACATTGTCTAGATGAAGACATTTCTGAGTCAACAAAAACTCCTAGGTCTTTTTCATAGATTCCTTCTCCAATTTCAATACCTCCCATATGATATTTATAATGTACATTTTTATTTCCTGCGTGCAGTACCTTACACTTTTCTCTATTAAATGTCATTTGCCATGTGTCTGCCCAGTTCTGAATCTTGTCTAGATCATTTTGAATGACCTTTGCTGCTGCAACAGTGTTTGCCACTCCTCCTACTTTTGTGTCGTCTGCAAATTTAACAAGTTTGCTTACTATACCAGAATCTAAATCATTAATGTAGATTAGGAATAGCAGAGGACCTAATACTGATCCCTGTGGTACACCACTGGTTACCACACTCCATTCTGAGGTTTTTCCTCTAATCAGTACTTTCTGTTTTCTACATGTTAACCACTCCCTAATCCATGTACATGTGTTTCCTTGAATCCCAACTGCGTTCAGTTTGAGAATTAATCTTTTGTGCAGGACTTTGTCAAAAGCTTTCTGCAAATCTAAATAAACCATGTCATATGCTTTGCAATTATCCATTATCGATGTTGCATCCTCAAAAAAATCAAGCAAGTTAGTTAGGCACGATCTCCCTTTCCTAAAACCATGTTGACTGTCTCCCAGTACCCTGTTACCATATAGGTAATTTTCCATTTTGGATCTTATTATAGTTTCCATAAGTTTGCATATAATAGAAGTCAGGCTTACTGGTCTGGTTCAGTTTTGTTTCCCTTTTTGTGGATCGGTATTACGTTTGCAATTTTCCAGTCTGTCGGTACTACCCCTGTGTCAAGAGACTGCTGCATGATCTTGGTTAGCGGTTTGTAAATTACTTCTTTCATTTCTTTGAGTACTACTGGGAGGATCTCATCCGGCCCAGGGGATTTGTTTATTTTAAGAGCTCCTAGTCCCTTTAACACTTCTGCCTCAGTTATGCTAAAGTTATTTAAAACTGGATAGGAACTGGATGACATGTGGGGCATGTTGTCAGTATCTTCCTTTGTAAAAACTTGTGAAAAGTAATCATTTAACATATTTGCTATTTTTTTTTCTTCCTCTACGATTTTGCCTCATCATCAGTGGGTATGGTGAAGACGTGGTGAACGATACGCTATATATTGTGACATCCTAATGTGACAACATTCAAGCAAGACAACGCACATCCACATGTTGCTTGTTTCACAACAGCTTTCTTGCAGAATGCGAATGTGAGAGTCATGTCATGGATGTCTTATTCCCCAGACCTGAGCCAAACTGAACATTTATGGGATGAACTTGGGTGGCATGTGGCTTCTAGGGCTCCAAGTCATCTGAACAGGCAGATGCTTATCCAGGCACTACAAGAGGAATGGGCCAGGATTTCACAAGAGAGCATCCGAAACCTGGTGCACAGCATGCGTCGCAGATGTAAAGCTTGTATTGCTTCCAACAGTGGCCACATACACTACTAGCCTGTGACTGCCACAGTATTCCCCATCCCCCCATAACTTCAGACAGCAAAATGTTAATTGTTGGTCAGAAATATAAAAAGTCACTGCACCAGCTCTGAGACAGAGTTTGTCATTTTCAATCACATCTAGTGAATTTTATCCAAATATAGTGATACTTTTCTTTTGATGTAACAAAAACTATACTTTATAAAAAATACAGTAAAAGCAAAAGAAAATGATAACAACAAAATAATAACAAACAAAGGAGAGCACAACCACCAACAATGGCTTCCCTTTTTCCCCTCTACTTCCTTCTTCCTCTCTCTTAAAACCAAACCAGAACAGGAAAACAGAAATTCAGGAAAGGGCCTGCCCCTTTCAGGAGATGACTAGGGAAAAAAAGTGCAGATGGACAGAGCTACCATAAAACCCTAAGCAGAGGGGCAACTAAAAACACAAACAGGTACAACAGACCATTATATATACATGTCCTGAAAAGCTCTCAATGAGAGACAGGCATAGAATATATCATAAATAAAGGGAGCTACAAATACAAAAGGAAAGAGAGCAGCTGGCCAGGCTCTGCTATTTAGAATTAGAATAAGCAGGTGATGCTTTTACTGCATCATTATGTGTGGCTACTGCCACAACACATTCCATCCGATTACCACTCTCTGTGTGAAGAATAGTCTCCTTCAGCAACGTGACTAAATAACCCATTCCATCCCCCTCACCACTCTTTGTGTGAAGAAGAGTCTCCTTCAGCAACATGACTAAGTAACCCATTCTATCCCCTCACCACTCTGTGTGAAGAAGAGTCTCCTTCAGAAACATGACTAAATAACTCATTCCATCCACTTGCCACTCTCTGTCTGAAGAAGTCTCCTTCAACAACATGACTAGGTAACCAATTTCATCCACTCACCACTCTCTGTGTGCAGAAGAGTCTCCTTCAGCAACATGACTAGATAACCCATTCCATCCCCTCACCACTTTCTGTGTGAAGAAAAGTCTCCTTCAGCAACATGACTAGGTAACCCATTCCATCCCCTCACCACTCTCTGTGTGAAGAAGTCTCCTTCAACAACATGACTAGGTAACCCATTCCATCCACTCACCACTCTCTGTGTGCAGAAGAGTCTCCTTCAGCAACATAACTAGGTAACTCTGGTAAGTGGTTGATAGTGCGCAGGTGCAGGTGATTAAAGAACAAACAGACAATTGTAATCCAGGTGAAAAGGTTTGTTTTATTTATTTTTATGTCCAGTACCAGACAGTAAAACAAACAGGAAATAATAATGCTGGTAAGTAATACAGTGGCGTGTATTACTTACATTTATAATCCCTGGACTGGTCCCGAAATAATAGCCCTGTTATTGTATCCCCACATTAAACACAAAACACATACACAAGTCTGTTTAGTGCATGAATTAGTGATTGTGGTACAATACAGTTTAAGAACATAAGAACATAAGAAAGTTTACAAACGAGAGGAGGCCATTCGGCCCATCTTGCTCGTTTGGTTGTTAGTAGCTTATTGATCCCAAAATCTCATCAAGCAGCTTCTTGAAGGATCCCAGGGTGTCAGCTTCAACAACATTACTGGGGAGTTGATTCCAGACCCTCACAATTCTCTGTGTAAAAAAGTGTCTCCTATTTTCTGTTCTGAATGCCCCTTTTTCTAATCTCCATTTGTGACCCCTGGTCCTTGTTTCTTTTTTCAGGCTGAAAAAGTCCCTTGGGTCGACACTGTCAATACCTTTTAGAATTTTGAATGCTTGAATTAGGTCGCCACGTAGTCTTCTTTGTTCAAGACTGAACAGATTCAATTCTTTTAGCCTGTCTGCATATGACATGCCTTTTAAGCCCGGAATAATTCTGGTCGCTCTTCTTTGCACTCTTTCTAGAGCAGCAATATCTTTTTTATAGCGAGGTGACCAGAACTGCACACAATATTCAAGATGAGGTCTTACAAGTGCATTGTACAGTTTTAACATTACTTCCCTTGATTTAAATTCAACACTTTTCACAATGTATCCGAGCATCTTGTTAGCCTTTTTTATAGCTTCCCCACATTGCCTAGATGAAGACATTTCTGAGTCAACAAAAACTCCTAGGTCTTTTTCATAGATTCCTTCTCCAATTTCAATATCTCCCATATGATATTTATAATGTACATTTTTATTTCCTGCGTGCAGTACCTTACACTTTTCTCTATTAAATGTCATTTGCCATGTGTCTGCCCAGTTCTGAATCTTGTCTAGATCATTTTGAATGACCTTTGCTGCTGCAACAGTGTTTGCCACTCCTCCTACTTTTGTGTCGTCTGCAAATTTAACAAGTTTGCTTACTATACCAGAATCTAAATCATTAATGTAGATTAGGAATAGCAGAGGACCTAATACTGATCCCTGTGGTACACCGCTGGTTACCACACTCCATTCTGAGGTTTTTCCTCTAATCAGTACTTTCTGTTTTCTACATGTTAACCACTCCCTAATCCATGTACATGTGTTTCCTTGAATCCCAACTGCGTTCAGTTTGAGAATTAATCTTTTGTGCGGGACTTTGTCAAAAGCTTTCTGGAAATCTAAATAAACCATGTCATATGCTTTGCAATTATCCATTATCGATGTTGCATCCTCAAAAAAATCAAGCAAGTTAGTTAGGCACGATCTCCCTTTCCTAAAACCATGTTGACTGTCTCCCAGTACCCTGTTACCATATAGGTAATTTTCCATTTTGGATCTTATTATGGTTTCCATAAGTTTGCATATAATAGAAGTCAGGCTTACTGGTCTGTAGTTACCTGGTTCAGTTTTGTTTCCCTTTTTGTGGATCGGTATTACGTTTGCAATTTTCCAGTCTGTCGGTACCACCCCTGTGTCAAGAGACTGCTGCATGATCTTGGTTAGCGGTTTGTAAATTACTTCTTTCATTTCTTTGAGTACTACTGGGAGGATCTCATCCGGCCCAGGGGATTTGTTTATTTTAAGAGCTCCTAGTCCCTTTAACACTTCTGCCTCAGTTATGCTAAAGTTATTTAAAACTGGATAGGAACTGGATGACATGTGGGGCATGTTGTCAGTATCTTCCTTTGTAAAAACTTGTGAAAAGTAATCATTTAACATATTTGCTATTTTTTTTTCTTCCTCTACGATTTTGCCTCATCATCAGTGGGTATGGTGAAGACGTGGTGAACGATACGCTATATATTGTGACATCCTAATGTGACAACATTCAAGCAAGACAACGCACATCCACATGTTGCTTGTTTCACAACAGCTTTCTTGCAGAATGCGAATGTGAGAGTCATGTCATGGATGTCTTATTCCCCAGACCTGAGCCAAACTGAACATTTATGGGATGAACTTGGGTGGCATGTGGCTTCTAGGGCTCCAAGTCATCTGAACAGGCAGATGCTTATCCAGGCACTACAAGAGGAATGGGCCAGGATTCCACAAGACAACATCCGAAACCTGGTGCAAAGCATGCGTCGCAGATGTACTGCTTGTATTGCTTCCAACAGTGGCCACATACACTACTAGCCTGTGACTGCCACAGTATTCCCCATCCCCCCATAACTTCAGACAGCAAAATGTTAATTGTTGGTCAGAAATATAAAAAGTCACTGCACCAGCTCTGAAACAGAGTTTGTCATTTTTCGATCACATCTAGTGAATTTTATCCAAATATAGTGATACTTTTCTTTTGATGTAACAAAAACTATACTTTATAAAAAATACAGTAAAAGCAAAAGAAAATGATAACAACAAAATAATAACAAACAAAGGAGAGCACAACCACCAACAATGGCTTCCCTTTTTCCCCTCTACTTCCTTCTTCCTCTCTCTTAAAACCAAACCAGAACAGGAAAACAGAAATTCAGGAAAGGGCCTGCCCCTTTCAGGAGATGACTAGGGAAAAAAAGTGCAGATGGACAGAGCTACCATAAAACCCTAAGCAGAGGGGCAACTAAAAACACAAACAGGTACAACAGACCATTATATATACATGTCCTGAAAAGCTCTCAATGAGAGACAGGCATAGAATATATCATAAATAAAGGGAGCTACAAATACAAAAGGAAAGAGAGCAGCTGGCCAGGCTCTGCTATTTAGAATTAGAATAAGCAGGTGATGCTTTTACTGCATCATTATGTGTGGCTACTGCCACAACACATTCCATCCGATTACCACTCTCTGTGTGAAGAATAGTCTCCTTCAGCAACGTGACTAAATAACCCATTCCATCCCCCTCACCACTCTTTGTGTGAAGAAGAGTCTCCTTCAGCAACATGACTAGGTAACCCATTCCATCCCCTCACCACTCTCTGTGTGAAGAAGAGTCTCCTTCAGAAACATGACTAAATAACTCATTCCATCCACTTGCCACTCTCTGTCTGAAGAAGTCTCCTTCAACAACATGACTAGGCAACCCATTCCACCCCCTCACCACTCTCTGTGTGAAGAAGAGTCTCCTTCAGCAACATGACTAGGTAACCCATTCCATCCCCTCACCACTCTCTGTGTGAAGAAGAGTCTCCTTCAGCAACATGACTAGGTAACCCATTCCATCCCCTCACCACTCTCTGTGTGAAGAAGTCTCCTTCAACAACATGACTAGGTAACCCATTCCATCCACTCACCACTCTCTGTGTGCAGAAGAGTCTCCTTCAGCAACATAACTAGGTAACTCTGGTAAGTGGTTGATAGTGCGCAGGTGCAGGTGATTAAAGAACAAACAGACAATTGTAATCCAGGTGAAAAGGTTTGTTTTATTTATTTTTATGTCCAGTACCAGACAGTAAAACAAACAGGAAATAATAATGCTGGTAAGTAATACAGTGGCGTGTATTACTTACATTTATAATCCCTGGACTGGTCCCGAAATAATAGCCCTGTTATTGTATCCCCACATTAAACACAAAACACATACACAAGTCTGTTTAGTGCATGAATTAGTGATTGTGGTACAATACAGTTTAAGAACATAAGAACATAAGAAAGTTTACAAACGAGAGGAGGCCATTCGGCCCATCTTGCTCGTTTGGTTGTTAGTAGCTTATTGATCCCAAAATCTCATCAAGCAGCTTCTTGAAGGATCCCAGGGTGTCAGCTTCAACAACATTACTGGGGAGTTGATTCCAGACCCTCACAATTCTCTGTGTAAAAAAGTGTCTCCTATTTTCTGTTCTGAATGCCCCTTTTTCTAAACTCCATTTGTGACCCCTGGTCCTTGTTTCTTTTTTCAGGCTGAAAAAGTCCCTTGCGTCGACACTGTCAATACCTTTTAGAATTTTGAATGCTTGAATTAGGTCGCCACGTAGTCTTCTTTGTTCAAGACTGAACAGATTCAATTCTTTTAGCCTGTCTGCATATGACATGCCTTTTAAGCCCGGAATAATTCTGGTCGCTCTTCTTTGCACTCTTTCTAGAGCAGCAATATCTTTTTTATAGCGAGGTGACCAGAACTGCACACAATATTCAAGATGAGGTCTTACAAGTGCATTGTACAGTTTTAACATTACTTCCCTTGATTTAAATTCAACACTTTTCACAATGTATCCGAGTATCTTGTTAGCCTTTTTTATAGCTTCCCCACATTGCCTAGATGAAGACATTTCTGAGTCAACAAAAACCTCCTAGGTCTTTTTCATAGATTCCTTCTCCAATTTCAATATCTCCCATATGATATTTATAATGTACATTTTTATTTCCTGCGTGCAGTACCTTACACTTTTCTCTATTAAATGTCATTTGCCATGTGTCTGCCCAGTTCTGAATCTTGTCTAGATCATTTTGAATGACCTTTGCTGCTGCAACAGTGTTTGCCACTCCTCCTACTTTTGTGTCGTCTGCAAATTTAACAAGTTTGCTTACTATACCAGAATCTAAATCATTAATGTAGATTAGGAATAGCAGAGGACCTAATACTGATCCCTGTGGTACACCGCTGGTTACCACACTCCATTCTGAGGTTTTTCCTCTAATCAGTACTTTCTGTTTTCTACATGTTAACCACTCCCTAATCCATGTACATGTGTTTCCTTGAATCCCAACTGCGTTCAGTTTGAGAATTAATCTTTTGTGCGGGACTTTGTCAAAAGCTTTCTGGAAATCTAAATAAACCATGTCATATGCTTTGCAATTATCCATTATCGATGTTGCATCCTCAAAAAAATCAAGCAAGTTAGTTAGGCACGATCTCCCTTTCCTAAAACCATGTTGACTGTCTCCCAGTACCCTGTTACCATATAGGTAATTTTCCATTTTGGATCTTATTATAGTTTCCATAAGTTTGCATATAATAGAAGTCAGGCTTACTGGTCTGTAGTTACCTGGTTCAGTTTTGTTTCCCTTTTTGTGGATCGGTATTACGTTTGCAATTTTCCAGTCTGTCGGTACCACCCCTGTGTCAAGAGACTGCTGCATGATCTTGGTTAGCGGTTTGTAAATTACTTCTTTCATTTCTTTGAGTACTACTGGGAGGATCTCATCCGGCCCAGGGGATTTGTTTATTTTAAGAGCTCCTAGTCCCTTTAACACTTCTGCCTCAGTTATGCTAAAGTTATTTAAAACTGGATAGGAACTGGATGACATGTGGGGCATGTTGTCAGTATCTTCCTTTGTAAAAACTTGTGAAAAGTAATCATTTAACATATTTGCTATTTTTTTTTCTTCCTCTATGATTTTGCCATTTGTATCTCTTAAACATTTAATCTCCTCTTTGAATGTTCTCTTGCTGTTGTAATATTGGAAAAACATTTTGGAATTGGTTTTAGCTCCCTTAGCAATGTTCATTTCTATTTCTCTCTTGGCCTTTCTAACTTCCTTTTTGACTTGCATTTGCAGTTCTGTGTACTCTTTCTGTGTACTTTCTTTTTGGTCCTTTTTTAATGCTCTGTAAAGTGCCTTTTTTCGCTGAATATTTTTTTTTATTGATCTATTAAACCATTTTGGCAATTTAGTTTTACATTTAGATTTGTCTACTTTAGGGATATAATTGTTTTGCGCCTCTAGTACTACGTTTTTGAAGAACAACCATCCTTCTTCTGTGGGTGTTTTCTCTATTTTACTCCAATCTACTTCTGTTAGTCTCTGTTTCATACCTTCATAGTTTGCTTTTCTAAAATTGTAAACCTTAGCTTTAGTCTTTACTTTTGAGGATTTAAAAAACACTTCAAATGAGACCATGTTGTGGTCTGAGTTTGCCAGTGGTTCTCTGACCTCTGTTTTAGTTATTCTATCTTCGTTATTTGAAAAGACTAAATCAAGGCATGCCTCCCCTCTAGTCGGTGCCTTGACAAATTGTGTTAGGAAGCAGTCATTTGTCATTTCCACCATTTCTATTTCATCCTTCGCGCTACCCACCGGGTTTTCCCATTTTATTTGGGGGAAGTTGAAATCCCCCATTAGTATGGCTTCTCCTTTGCTACACACATTTCTAATGTCATTGTATAACAGATTATTGTGCTCACCGTCTGAATCTGGCGGTCTATAGCATGCTCCTATTATTATGCCTTTTGAATTTTTGTCTGTTATTCTGACCCATATTGATTCGGTTTTATTTTCTTTGTCCAGGTTTAACACCTGGGCTTCAAGACTGTTTCTTATGTATAGCGCTACCCCTCCTCCTCTTCTGTCCTGCCTGTCTTTCCTATACAGTGTATACCCACAAATATTATATTCGTCCCCATCACTCTCAGATAACCACGTTTCTGTAACACCTATCACATCATAGTTACCTGTTAGTGCAGTAGCTTCAAGTTCTAGAATTTTGTTTCTGATACTTCTAGCATTTAGATAAATACATTTAATGGTTGTCTTACCTGAGTTGTTGTTCTTGTTTTGATGCGGTCTCCCTTCTGTTTTTTTGTTGATTTCTCCCCCCTTCCTTTCTAGTTTAAATGCTTCCGAACCTGCTCGAGGATCTTTTCTCCAAGTAGACTAGTTCCCTTGTTATTTAAATGCAGTCCATCCCGTCTATACAGATAGTCCTCGTTGTAGAAAGTGGTCCAATGATCAAGATAGGTGAAGCCTTCCCGTGTGCACCACGTCTTCAACCATTCGTTTTGATTTATTATTTCCAGCTGTCCATATGGTCCTTTGCAAGGTGCGGGTAGTATACCAGAAAATACCACAGTTTTGGTTTTCTCTTTTAATTTCCTTCCTAGCTCTCTGAATTTGTTTTGCAGGGATTTTGGTCTGTCTCTTCCAATGTTGTTTGTACCGATGTGGACGACTACTACCGGGTCGTCTCCTGTTCGTTCTAGGAGCCTGTCCACGTTCTCAGTGATGTGCTTGACCGAGGCTCCCGGAAGGCAGCACACTGTTGTAGTAAGGGGGTCCAAACTGCGAACTGAACTTGCTGTGTTTCTCAATATGGAGTCCCCAACAATCATGACCTCCCTTCTTTTTACTGTCTTGTCACCACTGTCAATAGGGTCCTGGATGTTGTTCCTTTCATTCTCTTGTTGTTGGTTCTGCTCATCAAAATTCTGAAGTGACTCAAATCTGTTGGTTGTTTTGATTTCTGGTGTTGTGTTTGACGAAGTTTCTTTTTTTCCCTGCTTCTGCCTACCTGAACCCAGCTGTTCTGACCTTCTATCTCCCTGGTGGCTTTCAGTCTGTTAGGGGTGATGCAGACTTCCATGAATTGTGGGTGTGCCAGTTCCTCAAGATCCTGTTGCTGTCTCACTTCCTTCCAGCTCCATTTCTAGCATGCTTACTAGTTTATGCAAATCCTGGATCGTGCGGCACTTTACGCACACTTGGTTTAGCTCCGCTGGGTTTTCTCGGATTTCCCACATCAAGCAGGTGTCACAGATTACTGGCTTGAAGACCATGTTGAGGGTTTTTTTTTTTTGAAGTTTAGTTTCTTCTGCAGCCGTCAACCTGCTTTCAAACTGCTTCGAAACTGCTCTGTACTTTTCCACGCTGTACTTCTCCCACTCGCTGTCGCTGGGAAGACTGCCTCGTTTAACTGCGTTGTTCTGCTGTGCTGTCGGCTCCTCCCCTCGCCCGTGTCTCAAAACGGCGCTGAATTTGAATCAGCTGCTCCGAGTTTCAGCTTGTTTGTTATCAGAAAAACACACGCGGCTGTGTTTCCCCAATGTCCTCCGTTTTCTGATTAAAGCAATTCAAGATGCAATTTCTCCTTTCTGCTTCGAAACTGCTCTGTACTTTTCCACGCTGTACTTCTCCCACTCGCTGTCGCTGGGAAGACTGCCTCGTTTAACTGCGTTGTTCTGCTGTGCTGTCGGCTCCTCCCCTCGCCCGTGTCTCAAAACGGCGCTGAATTTGAATCAGCTGCTCCGAGTTTCAGCTTGTTTGTTATCAGAGTGATACAAGTGAAGTGCTGTCCCGGGTTTGTGCTGGGCTCTGGTGACAGTTCCGGAACGTGTTAGCTGTCTAGTGATTTACAAACACAGACAATTACTAACAGACACAAACAAACAAAACAGTCACGAATATTCTTAAAACACAGGTTTATTTCAGCAGTGGTTAATGCGTCTCTCGCGGTTCTTCAGGTTCAAGTTCACAAACCAAGCAAAGGAACAGATTATGATTCTCCGCCCCCCTTATATGCTGACACGCATGACCCCTTGATAAACAAATGCAGCTGCCTTTTCAATCTGCGGCTGCTACATTGTTTCCCTTCCAGGTCGATACGTTCTTGCAATGGAGTCTTGCCTTTTTCCAGACTGACCGATTTTCCAACCCGGTGAAAGAACTGTCAAGTCAGCCCATCCAAAGAACTCTGCCCTTGCATAGCACCCTCACAGGTCGGGAGGGAGATTTACAACCAAGGTTCATTAGATTTCTGTCACAGTAACCCATTCCTCCCCTCACCACTCTTTGTGTGAAGACTCTAATTCAGCAACATCACCAGGTAACCCATTACATCCCCTCACAACTCTTTGTGTGAAGAAGAGTCTCCTTCAGCAACATGACTAGGTAACCCATTCCATCCCCTCACCACTCTCTGTGTGCAGAAGAGTCTCCTTCAGCAACATGACTAGGTAACCCATTCCATCCCCTCAATATTCTGTGTGAAGAAGTAACTCCTGTTTTTTTAATGAAGTTCACAGTCAAGTTGTAACACAAAGTGAAATAAGGTTCCTGTTTATTAACATCACAAACTTAAACAGGCACAGAGAATATTCAATCTTCTGACAAATAAGAGACAATTTTAGTATTTTAATTAACTTCCATAGAAACATACAACGTGATTAATCATATAACTGAAGCTAGCCAACATAGCTTGATGTTGCTTGTTGACATTTCAGTAGCTGTTATTCCAATAACTAGTCACAGACATGTGTCATGAATATGGGAGAAATTACTCTAGTAATTGAAGTAGAATGTGTAATGATGGGATACTAGTTTACATGAAAAAAAAAACTGTTTGACAACAACTGCATATTGGAATCATCTTCAGCCAATCAGAGCACTTCATTTTATAATAACCGTTTCACAACTGCATATTGGAATAATATTGCTATTGCTCATAATAATAATAATAATAATAATAATATTGCTAATGCTAATAACAGGTAATAAAATGTGTATAATTTTTGTAATAATATTGCTAATGCTAATGATAGGTAAGGAAATGCATATAACTTTGTTTAGTTCATCTTGATAATATAATGCATCAGAAAGACAAAGTTGCACTGAATCTGGTCTCACTAATTATGTTATTCAGCATTAATAATAAACCAATTGTGATGCTGAAGTATAAAAGACCAGCTTATGTGTTTTACTCCTCACCAACAGACAATTCAGAAATGAATGAGGAGGGTACTTCATTCAACACATCATAAATAACTTGCTTGGATTCTTTTGGGATTTGAAACCATTCTTTTCCACCACCTAGTCTACTGCCATACTGCTTCAGCTTCTCCTGAACATACTTCTCCCATCTGGTATCATTTACCTTCTTAATACGTTTGAATATTAGACGACGAGGATTCCCGGTGTTAAGGTTAGAAAGGCGATCTTGGGGATTTTTTGTGCGCCCCACTTTGTAATAATTTGTATCTTTTTCACGAATTATATATATATAACATTCACTGTCAGACAGGGATGGGTACATAGAAGCATCTTCTTCACTAGTGGAGTCACTTTGGAACATCCTGTTTCCTGTGAACAATAAAACAAGTGTTACTATTGTATAGTGCACTGCCAGCAGCTTCTCGCTTGCTTCCACGTATCTGCAGGAGAGAAACGGACGCTCTACTTGTGACACGCTGACAGCTGAGGTTTGATTACAGAAACAGTAGTTAAGGATTGGTCTGCTCTGGTTCCCAGCTGGGGGGCGTGTCCAAGAGCAGCGTGGTGCTATAAAAGAGACTCTTGAAGCTACGCTGAGCAACTATGGAGATGCTGGATGAACATTTTCTGAAGCTGAACAGAAAGTTCTACAATGCTGGGGACAAAATGACAAAATCAATTTGACCGGTACCCCCCCCCCCTCCTCCATTCATTACAGCGCAGCATCTGTAATACCTGTTCAACTGTGATGATGCAATACAAATCAAGACGTCAACTCGATCCTCAATCTGAAATTCAAACCATGACTTCAGAGTAATGAGGGAACTGCCTTGGTAGCTGAACATATTACTACAGGGTTAAACCTGGTAGTCAGACAAGAAGGTCTACTACGCTGAGCAACGTGGTTACCTTTGTTTTTTTGCATTTTACAACACTGTGTATTGTCATCTGTGTTTTTTCTCTGTGTTCTTTAAAATAAACCCTGAGCGTTCCGAACTGCGGCAGGCTGGCTTGTGCGGTGATGTCAGACACAGAACACTTATTATAAATATAATAAAAGGTTTAACACTAGAACTACCGGGTGCACATACATACCTAGAACAACCACAGCGGTCTTTTTTACTTTATATTAAAATGCATGTAAAAATACAGCAGCGTCGCACGCTACGAAACTGTTCTGTGTTAAATGTAGTCAAAAAAGCATGTTTATTTTAACATACCAAACATAGTGCTTACCTTTAATTCTGATTTCCTCACTTGTATTTTCCCATAATTTCTTTGTAAATCAGACGTTTTGATATTATTGTTTGTTTTCCTTCAGGATATTGTCTGTGACACAGTTTTTGCAGCCTGCTTGTTACACGTGATGGAAACCTGTTACAACACGAGCACTGACACGAGACTTGGGGGTGGTGTTGGAAGGGAACTTGTGATTGCAAATGCTGGGCTAGAAAACAGAGTGGTTTTAGCAGCTCGTAGATGGCTTTTGACATGCAGCGGAAGTTTACGACACTCTGTGAAGCAATAGAGAATAGTGTCTGAGATTTGTTTGTTTGACTGTTTTATACAAGTGTTTTCTGTTTATCCTTTTATTTTGTGCCTGAGTTCAACTCTGTTAGCTATTCAACGGTAACTGAACAGAACAGAAAATAGGAGACACTTTTTTACACAGAGAATTGTGAGGGTCTGGAATCAACTCCCCAGTAATGTTGTTGAAGCTGACACCCTGGGATCCTTCAAGAAGCTGCTTGATGAGATTTTGGGATCAATAAGCTACTAACAACCAAACGAGCAAGATGGGCCGAATGGCCTCCTCTCGTTTGTAATCTTTCTTATGTTCTTATGTTCTTAACTTCCATCTCAAAGTCTCCAATAGCTGGTTTGGTACACTATTATTCAGTAACTTTTTTAATATAATCAGGCCTAAGACTTGCTGTGCAGTCCTGCATTGTATTGGTCTATTCATTTTAACTGGAAAATAAGTATTTTTTTACAGCTGTTGATAAATCCAGTCTGAAAATGTCTCTGTAGCTGTTTAAAACAAGAACAAGTGCCAAGCTCTCAGTCCAGCAGCACTGAGCCAGACCCATTGCTTTTACTGACAGTCATAATGACAGCTGCGATAGTTCTAGGTATAAGGTATTATAGCTCCATAAGTTTCTGCAACCCTGGGTCTACTGATGGTTTAAGATGTTTAATATATCTAGGTATGAGGATTGCACAGCACGCCACGTGCAAGTAAAAAGTAATATGTGAGCACGGGGAACTGCACTTTATTAAATCACGTGCAGTTGTACCGAGACTCCAACTGAATGATTGATTAGCAGTCGAGTCTTGTTACAGCTGCATAAAAGCTGGACTGGGCACTTCATTCAAACATAATGACACATATCCTATGTAAATCAAACACTCTACAGCTCTGGCCAAAAGTTTTGCATCACCTATTGTTTTAGGATTAAGACATAATTTAAAAAAAAAACTGAACATAATTTAGATATTTTATTTAACATCATGTAATCATGTACAAAATGATATGGCAAACAGTCTACCAGAAGCCATAATAACAGTACAAAATATTATGTTAGATTTTGAAATGTCACATTTAAACACTTTTGTTAGTTTTTTGTTAAGTGTATGGGAAACTCCAAAGCACTGGGTAATTCAATATGTTAACGAAACATTATTCAACAGGCTTCATTTGACAAAATTGGTTACTTTTATAGGATAATGCAAAACGTTTGGTCATAGCTGAATTGCCTCCCATAAATATCAAAAAGAATTATTCTTGAATAACCCCCTTTTTTAATATCCCCCCAAAAAACTATTATTATTATTATTATTATTATTATTATTATTGCTTAAATTGCATAGAGGGGCACATAGGCCGTAAAGCTTAATTCTCTTAAATTACTGCAGTTATTACTAATATTAAATTAATACATTTGTTTCCTATTTCGTATCTGTCGACTCAGTCCATTCGATTTTGTTGATATGCAGAGCTGTTCTTTTAGCACCAAGAAACAAAGCTTGGGAAAGTGGTAACTAGTATTTTAAAGAAATAAGAAAACTTCTACAATGATAATGTGTTTTTCTTTTATATACGGAAGCTATAAGAGTAATTGCCTCCCACAATTATCAAAAAGGATTATTCTTGAATAACCCCTTTTTTAAATATCCCACAAAAAAATATTATTATTATTATTATTATTATTATTATTATTATTATTACATGTATGACTCCACGTGTCTAAAGTATTTAATTCTCTTATTTAATGACGTCAACAGTTGATTTCCTATTTCGTATCAGCTCCATTCGACTATTTGTTGATATGCAAAGCTGTCGTTTTTTTTAACAGCAAGAATAAAGCTTGGGATAAGTGGTAACTAGTATTAAAGAAATATTAAAACTTCTATAATGGTAATGTGTTTTTTTATATATATAAATATATATATATATATATATACTGTAATATATCTATTATATCTCTTATATTATATATATATATATATGCCTAATATATTCTAGATATATTATATATATATATATATATATATATATATATATATATATATATATATATATATATATATACAGTGCCTTGCAAAAGTATTCAGACCCCTGACCAATTCTCTCATATTACCAAATTACAAATGGTACATTGAAATTTCGTTCTGTTTGATATTTTATTTTTAAACACTGAAACTCAGAATCAATTATTGTAAGGTGACATTGGTTTTATGTTGGGAAATATTTTTAAGAAAAATAAAAAAACTGAAATATCTTGCTTGCATAAGTATTCAACCCCTGTGTTGTGGAAGCTCCCAGTTTGCACCGATGAAAGAAATTACCCTAACGAGGACACAATTACCTTACCATTGGCCTCCACCTGTGAACCATTAAAGTTGCTGTCACATTTTCTGGATAAAAACCCCACTGTTGAAGGATCATTGGTAAGGCTGTGAATCTGAAGGAAATTGAAGACCAAAGAGCATTCTACAGAAGTTAGAGATAAAGTAACACAAATGCATAGATTAAGGAAAGGGTACAAAATAATATCCAAGTGTTTGGATATCCCAGTGAGCACAGTTGGATCAATAATCAGGAAGTGGAAGCTGCATCACACCACCCAGGCACTGCCAAGAAAAGGCCGTCCCTCAAAACTCAGCGCTCAAACAAGAAGGAGACTTGTGAGAGAAGCCACAGAGAGGCCATCAATCACTTTGAAGGAGCTACAGAGTTCAGTAGCTGGGAGTGGAGTAATGGTGAACCAGTCAACCATATCAAGAGCTCTGCATAACACTGGCCTGTATGAGGGTGGCAAGAAAGAAGCTGTTACTGAAAAAGTACCATCTGAAAGCACGTCTGGAGTTTGCCAGAAAGCATGAGAGTGATCCAGTTGCGATGTGGGAAAAGGTTTTGTGGTCAGATGAGACCAAGATAGAGCTTTTTGACCAAAACTCAAAGCGCTATTTGTGGCGCAAACCTAACACTGCCCATGCCTCAAGACACACCATCCCTACAGTGAAGTATGGTGGTGGCAGCATCATGCTGTGGGGATGCTTCTCATCAGCAGGGACTGGGCATCTTATTACAATTGAAGGAAGAATGGATGGAGCAAAATACAGGAAAATACTGCAAGAGAATCTGCTCCAGTCCGCTAAAAAACTGAAGCTTGGGAAGAAATTCACTTTTCAGCAGGACAATGATCCCTAGCACAAGGCCAAAGCAACATTGGAGTGGCTCAAGAACAAAAAGGTGAATGTCCTACAGTGGCCCAGTCAAAGTCCTGATCTCAATCCCATTGAGAATCTGTGGCACTATTTGAAAATTGCGGTCCACAAGCATCGTCCAACCAACCTGAACAACCTGGAGCAAATCTGCCAAGAAGAATGGGCCAAAATCACTCCGACACTGTGTGCAAACCCCAAAAGACTTAAAGCTGTTATTGCAGCAAAAGGTGGCTCTACCAAATATTAATGTGTGGGGGTTGCATACTTATGCAAGCAAAATATTATAGAGTATAGAGGCAACTTGCTTTACCATTTTGCTTTAGCACTGTTGCTTTTTTAGTCCATGTGTATGAATTTGGAATGTTTTGATAGTTGTATGTTAGTTGCAATATTGATTAACAGTTAAATATTACTTTTGTACCTTTATACTTCTGCAATAAAAATAAATTCATCAGATGGTTTAATTAGCTTATTTAAAAGCACACGGTAGGACTGTGATGAAAGTTACTTTGCCCTCTGAGACACCATCGGGGGCGATCAGACCTGGAAAGCAAAGCGGTAACAGACTTCATGGAAGGAGAGGAAAGAACTTTACCCTTGTGTGTGATTCCAGAGGTCCTACATGTGCCTATAACGTGTGTGTCTTTCAAAACTGCACATTTGAGACTTATTAAGAGAATGAACAAACATGTCATGAACTGCAGCCACTTTAATATAATTTTCAGACTATTTCTATACATTTTTTACAATGGGCAACTATTTTGTAAACAGTAAAATATTAAATAGTGGGGGTTTTTTTGTCTTGACTTTAATGTCTGAATAATATATAATGCATGTGTGCTTACTTTCGTTGGAACAGGAAACAAGTTCAATCAGAATCAGGTCCTGCACAACCTGAGAGAAATAAATGTTTCATTATCAATCATATAATTAAAAGAAAAAGTAAGATGTTTTCTTGGTTATTCATAACAATGTACCTACTGTTTGAATTATAGTATAAAACTAAAGTAGAAGGACTGACCTTCAAAAGGAAGCTCAGCAGGAGAGACTGCAACACAAGTACAGAGAGGGAGAGGGAAAGTGAAACTAAACACAACTACATTCCCATTCACACAAAACAGAACCACAAAACAGTCCTCCTCCTCCCGTCCACCCGCTGCCACAATCCATAATCGCCCGCCGCTACAACAGTATGTTTGGTGTTCTCAGATTGTCAATTGCAACATTATATATATATATATATATATATAATATATAGATATATATAATATATAGTATTATATATATATAATTGTCACATCGGTTATCGAAAAACTTTAGTATATTGTTTTTAAATAAACAGTATAAACCTGTTAGAGATAAAGTAACACAAATGCATAGATTAAGGAAAGGGTACAAAATAATATCCAAGTGTTGGGATATCCCAGTGAGCACAGTTAGATCAATAATCAGGAAGTGGAAGCTGCATCACACCACCCAGGCACTGCCAAGAAAAGGCCGTCCCTCAAAACTCAGCGCTCAAACAAGAAGGAGACTTGTGAGAGAAGCCACAGAGAGGCCAACAATCACTTTGAAGGAGCTACAGAGTTCAGTGGCTGGGAGTGGAGTAATGGTGCACCAGTCAACCATATCAAGAGCTCTGCATAACACTGGCCTGTATGGGAGGGTGGCAAGAAAGAAGCTGTTACTCAAAAAGTACCATCTGAAAGCACGTCTGGAGTTTGCCAGAAAGCATGAGAGTGATCCAGTTGCGATGTGGGAAAAGGTTTTGTGGTCAGATGAGACCAAGATAGAGCTTTTTGACCAAAACTCAAAGCGCTATTTGTGGCGCAAACCTAACACTGCCCATGCCTCAAGACACACCATCCCTACAGTGAAGTATGGTGGTGGCAGCATCATGCTGTGGGGATGCTTCTCATCAGCAGGGACTGGGCATCTTATTACAATTGAAGGAAGAATGGATGGAGCAAAATACAGGAAAATACTGCAAGAGAATCTGCTCCAGTCCGCTAAAAAACTGAAGCTTGGGAAGAAATTCACTTTTCAGCAGGACAATGATCCCTAGCACAAGGCCAAAGCAACATTGGAGTGGCTCAAGAACAAAAAGGTGAATGTCCTACAGTGGCCCAGTCAAAGTCCTGATCTCAATCCCATTGAGAATCTGTGGCACTATTTGAAAATTGCGGTCCACAAGCGTCGTCCAACCAACCTGAACAACCTGGAGCAAATCTGCCAAGAAGAATGGGCCAAAATCACTCCGACACTGTGTGCAAACCCCAAAAGACTTAAAGCTGTTATTGCAGCAAAAGGTGGCTCTACCAAATATTAATGTGTGGGGGTTGCATACTTATGCAAGCAAAATATTATAGAGTATAGAGGCAACTTGCTTTACCATTTTGCTTTAGCACTGTTGCTTTTTTAGTCCATGTGTATGAATTTGGAATGTTTTGATAGTTGTATGTTAGTTGCAATATTGATTAACAGTTAAATATTACTTTTGTACCTTTATACTTCTGCAATAAAAATAAATTCATCAGATGGTTTAATTAGCTTATTTAAAAGCACACGGTAGGACTGTGATGAAAGTTACTTTGCCCTCTGAGACACCATCGGGGGCGATCAGACCTGGAAAGCAAAGCGGTAACAGACTTCATGGAAGGAGAGGAAAGAACTTTACCCTTGTGTGTGATTCCAGAGGTCCTACATGTGCCTATAACGTGTGTGTCTTTCAAAACTGCACATTTGAGACTTATTAAGAGAATGAACAAACATGTCATGAACTGCAGCCACTTTAATATAATTTTCAGACTATTTCTATACATTTTTTACAATGGGCAACTATTTTGTAAACAGTAAAATATTAAATAGTGGGGGTTTTTTTGTCTTGACTTTAATGTCTGAATAATATATAATGCATGTGTGCTTACTTTCGTTGGAACAGGAAACAAGTTCAATCAGAATCAGGTCCTGCACAACCTGAGAGAAATAAATGTTTCATTATCAATCATATAATTAAAAGAAAAAGTAAGATGTTTTCTTGGTTATTCATAACAATGTACCTACTGTTTGAATTATAGTATAAAACTAAAGTAGAAGGACTGACCTTCAAAAGGAAGCTCAGCAGGAGAGACTGCAACACAAGTACAGAGAGGGAGAGGGAAAGTGAAACTAAACACAACTACATTCCCATTCACACAAAACAGAACCACAAAACAGTCCTCCTCCTCCCGTCCACCCGCTGCCACAATCCATAATCGCCCGCCGCTACAATGTTGTTTGGTGTTCCACAAGATTGTCAATTGCAACGTTGTAATATATATATCATATATATATATAATATATATATATATATATAGTAATATATATATATATATATATATTGTTTGTATGGTTATCGAAAAACTTTAGTATATTGTTTTTAAATAAACAGTATAAACCTGTTTTTTTAAAAAAAGAAAATAATCACAGAAAGGCTAGTTTTGTACAGTGTTTCATTCTCTAATAATGCAGCCCTGCCCGGTTCCTTGTTTTGCTACGGATGATGTTTAAGTCTTGTACTGTACGAGATTTGTGCCAAAAGTGAAACCTCTAACTTGGATTTAACAAATACTGACAAACCTCTTGCAATGATAAAAATATGAACTTAACATGAGATAAAAACTACAAAATATTGAAGAACAATACAAACTTACAAAGTACGACAGATCCCGTCTGCTCAGACTGATTTCTCAAGTGCGTTTGCTCAAGTATGAGGAAGTGCAATTCTGTATCAGATCAGTAAAAGTGAAACCACTAATGCAACACAAACAGACACTGACAGCTGTTCGACCAATTGGCCCGCCCACATTTAAAGCTCTGTTAGATTGGTCTTGGGGTTTTCAGGCGCGTTGTCTTCAAATAAAAAAGAATGAATTACAGTGAACGAGATAGAATTATCAGGGTCTTGTAACGAATGTGGATTCGTTGATTTGTTTATTAATTAGGTCTTACTCCTGCAATATGTATCTTTCTAAATATAACAATTATTAATACATTATAATAACGATTCAAATGACTTCTGATCGGCAGACACTTTATTCAACAGAATTTAGATAGAATATTTAACAGCGTTAAAACAGAATTCATTGGTTCCAAATAATACAGCTTAACAATCACATTGCACATTAGATGGATTAACGGAGATGATGCTGAAGTTGGCTTCTTATTCGTTCAGCTTCTTATTCACATCCCATGAGTGAAGCAACACAAATTGAATAGGGGTTGTGATTTCATTACTGTTCTCATGTATACTTCCGTTTTTGTGGACCATGTCTCTGGCAGTTGACCCTCCCCCAGCTGTTTTACATTACTGTATTAATCCACTCAATGTATAGGCGCCATCCTACTCATCGTTTCACACTGAGGAATTCTTGCAAGCCCCCAAGCATGTTTCCACACTGCTGTTGTCCATTTAATCTGTGAACTAGTTTGTTTCCCTTATTATTACTCGCTCAGCACAGGGTACTGTTTTGATTGAATTTCGCAGAAACAAATGCATCATTACTAACATTGTGCTTTATTTTCTATAGAATGTGACTTTTGTATTAGTCCTATTATTGAAATGTATTCTTGCTCTGATTTGTAAAGACAGTGAATACCTATACCTTTATCAAAGCCACTCTGATATATAAAAACTATATCACAGTCCAAAACTGCATACAAGAATACACTATATACATTAATATTGTCTTTTTCCTAACATCTTGAACATGTTTGCCTGCTGTTTTTGTATCAAAACCCTTTTTGGGCCAGGGTAACTACCCATGGGTGACATAGAGATGTTCCCCCTCTGTGAGAATCAACTTTGAAATAAGTGGCCCAGAGTGATTTAACCCCCAAAATTTCCCAGAACTTATCTGAAGCAGCAGAAAGGAGCAGCAACTGGCTGTGGTTGAGACGGAAAGATTCTGGATGGGGATCTCAAGCACAATAGAAAGAAAGCAATGTTGATGTACAGGTAAGTAAGCTGGGCTGAGCTGAGTGGGGGATGGAGGGGGGTGATGCTGGGACGCAAGAATCACTGTTGAGTCCTCTTGAGGTGTAGTGGGCTAGTCCACGATGCCTAGTTTGTGCTGATGCACTGGGGAGGCAAAATAAACTGATCCCTGGAGCCAGCATTACACTTAAGCAATCAACACCAACTGAAGGATAGCTACATCATCAGATGGAAAGCAACGCAAATGGATGGAGATGCAAATGGATCACATTAGTTTACTGTAAAGCTACGTCTTAGTTGGTGCTTATCTTGGCGAGAGCCGAGTTCAAATCAGCATGAAGTTTAACATCTACTCTCATGTAATGGAAATAATTTTTCAATTTGTGTTGCTTCACTCACGAGATGTGAATAAGAAGCCAACTTCAGCATCGTGTTGAAATGGAGAATGTGCTGTTCCTCAGAAGCAACCACTTTGTAGGAAGAATTGGTGTTTGAATACTCAATTAAAGATAATGAATTCATAAATGTGTGTAATGGGTTAACTGAGTTAGAAACTTCTTCCAAATGAGTTCAAGATCACAGAGGGAATAACTGAATAATAAAACATGCAACACCATTATATCTGTTATCAATTTTATCAAAGGATAGTAATTAAACATATGGTACAGAAATAGGAAAGCAGGTTAATTATCAAAACAGCATAAATCAGTACAGCAGTCTCTATAATCAACAACTGTCACATGATAGCTCAGCTTTAGTGTAAGTATCAATTACATATAAAAGCAAAGCTCCATAAACTATCCTATAAATTGTAATAATAAAGAAATAACAATTGAGTCAATGGCACTATAACTGAATGAGTAAATATGTGGATATAAGTTCAGTAAATTCTAATTAATCGGATATTACCAAACAATAATTCATTCTTTATCAATCTGTGGTTAAAATGTTCTTTAATTAGAACCACGGCACAAATTAGATCTAATTCTCTTTCTGTTTAGTTATTAAATTATACTCCTCAGATAGCAAAACAGACATTTTGTTCTAAAGCACTCCTAGCCGCATTGCTCTTACAGAACACAAATTTTAACTTTATTGCAAATAGACATTTATAATGTTTTCCAAATATAATTTCTACAATTTTCTATTCTTTAGTTTAACTGGGAATGCTCCCTTTCTTTTGAGGAATGGATGTAACAGCAGAGTGTGGTTGAGGTTCTTTCTTCAGGCTTTGTTCTCATGTGTAGATTCTTGCTGTACAATTGATTGTTCCGGTGGGCCAACCCAGTCAATTGCTGTAGAGTTATCATTTTCCTGGTCAGATAACCCAGTCAATTGCTGTAGAGTTAATATTTTCCTGGTCAGATAACCTAGTCCTTTAATTTATTTATAAACGTTGTTTTTTCTTCAAAAATAATTCAATCATTGAGTGTTCTCTTCAACTTTTTTTGTTATTGGGTGCTTTTTGGTTGTTAGTAGCTTATTGATCCCAAAATCTCATCAAGCAGCTTCTTGAAGGATCCCAGGGTGTCAGCTTCAACAACATTACTGGGGAGTTGATTCCAGACCCTCACAATTCTCTGTGTAAAAAAGTGTCTCCTATTTTCTGTTCTGAATGCCCCTTTTTCTAAACTCCATTTGTGACCCCTGGTCCTTGTTTCTTTTTTCAGGCTGAAAAAGTCCCTTGGGTCGACACTGTCAATACCTTTTAGAATTTTGAATGCTTGAATTAGGTCGCCACGCAGTCTTCTTTGTTCAAGACTGAACAGATTCAATTCTTTTAGCCTGTCTGCGTATGACATGCCTTTTAAGCCCGGAATAATTCTAGTCGCTCTTCTTTGCACTCTTTCTAGAGCAGCAATATCTTTTTTATAGCGAGGTGACCAGAACTGAACACAATATTGAAGATGAGGTCTTACTAGTGCATTGTACAGTTTTAACATTACTTCCCTTGATTTAAATTCAACACTTTTCACAATGTATCCGAGCATCTTGTTAGCCTTTTTTATAGCTTCCCCACATTGCCTAGATGAAGACATTTCTGAGTCAACAAAAACTCCTAAGTCTTTTTCATAGATTCCTTCTCCAATTTCAATATCTCCCATATGATATTTATAATGTACATTTTTATTTCCTGCGTGCAGTACCTTACACTTTTCTCTATTAAATGTCATTTGCCATGTGTCTGCCCAGTTCTGAATCTTGTCTAGATCATTTTGAATGACCTTTGCTGCTGCAACAGTGTTTGCCACTCCTCCTACTTTTGTGTCGTCTGCAAATTTAACAAGTTTGCTTACTATATTTATCTCTGTTGTCATAGGAACGGGGCTAGGAGAGTGCTTTGGTAATTGGAAAGATGCTGGCATGCTCTTATTTAGGACCTTCAGTTCAGATTCAGAGGTGCTGGTTCAATTACTCCATGTTTAATCTTTAATTACTCCTGTGGGCCTATAACTTGTTTCTGAGGAACAAGCAACCAGTCGCAAGGTTCTTCAGACCAGATAGCAAAAAGTATATTTTTGTATATACTTGTAATTTTCTTCACCATTATTTTAAATATTAAATGTTTTATTTATTTATATTTTCTTTTTTTCGGGGATTATAACTGTCAGCTTTTATTTAAGTTATTTAACTTTGTATACTCCCTTGTCAGATGAAGCTGTACTTTATTCATAGGTCTTGCAATACAGTTTGCTATGATATAGAAAAAAGTGTTACACCATACAAACTCAGAGAAAAAAAAAGATCAGTGTTAATAGTACAAAATATATATTTTTTTCTATATTTTGTAGCTAAATGCTGTAAAATGTATATAGCAAGATAATAGAAGCCAGGCTTAAAATGAGTAAAATAACAATTTGTAATAAGTGCTTATTTATTCAGCACTGCCATTCTCAATGTTTCACTCCAACATATAGATATATTGAGAAACAAACAGAAGCTTGTAGATAACTAAACTAAACTAATAATCCATTCTGGTAACAAACAATTACACACTGACTAATCCCTGTCGGTGCAAGGAGGACACCTATCTAAAGGTTCACTTTCGTAATGAGGGTGCTTTTCTTTTCAACTGGTTACATGACTGAGCAAGACATTTCCCTTCCAGGTCCACTTTCACTTGTTTTTCCCAAGACTTTCGACTCAACTCCATCCATTCCTACAGAAGCACTTGCGTCAACTCCCAGACCAACCTTCACACCAACAGAGCCTACTGATGCAGAGAATCCCAGGCCACTTTGAAACTTTGCAGAAGCTCCCAAGGGGCTGACTTCAGCACATTCTTCTGCACTGCTGCCCTTGGCTTTGCGTTTAACATCTCGGAATTTTATCATGATAGAATCATCTTCATCTTCTGTAAAACCTCTGAATTTAGGAATCATGATGGCAGGTTGACTTCCAAG
Source organism: Polyodon spathula (assembly GCF_017654505.1). Classification (NCBI taxonomy): domain Eukaryota; kingdom Metazoa; phylum Chordata; class Actinopteri; order Acipenseriformes; family Polyodontidae; genus Polyodon; species Polyodon spathula. The sequence goes on from NC_054558.1 coordinate 11,317,284, forward strand.
CAGATATTCGTTCAAGTGTAACCCAAATGGACTATATTTCAATGAAGCTGGTTTACTGAGGCACACAGTGCTCTCTTGATAATAAACACATTTAATTGAGTCACAGCTTTCTTCATCTGTAAAAAAGAGATAGTTATTTATTTTTAATCACATTTGTATTAGGTTTTAATGATAACAACATACAAAATACACACACAATAATGTATGCAAAATATGGTACAGTACATAGGGGGTTAACATAAGATAAGATTAAATAATAATAATAATAATAATAATAATAATAATAATAATAATAATAATAATAATAATAATAATAATAAATACATAATAGAATCAAATAAAACTTAGGGAGTGAGGGCTCCCACACTTAAATAAAAACATTAATTATGTGGACCGCAGATGGCCTGATGAGAACCCTTGTGGCACAGAGGATCAGTAGTGATTTTCATCTGAAACCGCCAATATGGCGTAGCATAAAATCTATGGGCAAGTTGAAAGTGAATCAGTTGATGTGCTACATTTATAAAAATATTATCCCAAACTCTATCCCAGTCAAGGCTGACTCTCAGCTTGTCCCGGAGGGAGTTGTTGTCATGAGATACAACATGATTATAAAGGGAGGATACAAGGCCTCTTGTGGTGGGAGACTGCAACAGGGATAGTTTGTGGGTGACATCAGACCAGGAAGACAGGACACAGTACTGCGAATGAAGCGCTGATGTGCGTGTTTATTGCAAATGAAAATGGTTTAACAAAAACGGAGTAAGGAATGTTTAGTTCACCCAGAGGGGTGGTAACCTGCAAAGAGAGAGAGAGCTCACAGACTGCACCAACTCATAAGTATAATGAGGAGGGGGTCTTGGGGAGCCCAGCAAGCAGGAATGCACAGAGAGCAGACCTAAAATAACATAGAATGAAAGACATAGCAGACGTTTAATTTTTAACTCATTAGCAGCAGAAGCAGTTGAAATTGTGATAGAGAAGGTGGAAGATTAGTTAAAATATTGAAATTAATAAAATACAGAAAAATAATGACATTAAATTAAATAATTAAATACAATTGAAAATAAATAATTCAATTAAATAATTAGAATTAAATTAAATTAAATTAGATTAAGGATTAGGGTATGAACCTGAGTACAGTTTACAAAGAAAAGGTTAACAGTATCTTTTCCCTGAAAATGAAAATGAAGACGAACAACTAGTTATAGGTTGTGATGGAATTGTTTAATTATGTGAAAATACTAATAGAAACAGTACAAGACGTAATCATTAGAGTGAGTGGTAAGCATTTAGAAGCTCACTTCCACATTGGCGAACAGGCTGCATTAGTGGTTGTAAGGAATAAAGGAGATGAAATGCCAATTAAATATTTGGGTTTCAATTTCATTGAACAGTACTACTGTTATGAAGAAAGGCTGATGACTGCCATTTCTAGAGTAATGCCATCGTTGTTTGATTTAGCTCAGGATGATCTTATTGAAATTTTCAGTGATATCCCAGGATTAGCTACCCTGCCTAAGGGATCACTGATAAACACCAAAGCGCTGAAACTAAGATGGGATAGATGGGTTACTTTGCTAGCTGACCCTAGAAATTTTGTTCCTGGGTAGTAAGTGTTATTTCCTAATTGCTTAAGCCTGAAAAGTATAGATAATGGCTATTATTCCACACAAACTTTGCTTTTGTGACCAGGACAGTGATATTTCAAAATATCACTTTCCAATGGGAAAACGGGCAAATGTGTGTCTTTTTGTTCACATAAAGTCAGAAAAAAAACACATCCAAATTAACATGTATTTATACTAAAGTAATACAAAAATGACTACAAAAGATTTAGAAGTGAGTAGTTTTTCGAGATTTATGATTATACTACAGTATATAACCTGCTAGGCAATGTTTTTCAGGAAACGTGAATTGGTTTCACTTTCAGAGTGACTCAATTCCGAAGATAACATCGTTTCCACTTTCTAGAAGTCAGGTGACTTCCAAAAAGCACGTCTGACCTGGTTCCTTTCCTTATCCGTTGTACAGTTGCAGAATACAATTGTTCTTGTGAGATAAATCACTTTATGTGCAGGATTTATACATTTATAAATGTGTGGTTATTAAAAAATGATGAAAAAGTTGCCATGTCTTCTA